>NC_052478.1:14863807-15163807 GCF_009730915.1 Dioscorea cayenensis subsp. rotundata
TTTTATTTTTGAATTTGAATTATCCGAAAGGTTTGAATATCTATTTAAATTCGATTATTTAAGTTCTAAAGTTTAGACTACTTTATCTAAATATGTACTTTACTTCAATTATGAATTTCGATATCTTTTTAGTTAATTTTCGATTTATTATTATTATTATTATTTTTAAAATTATTTCATGTTTGGATTAAAAATAAATGGTTTATTTTGATATGATAAAAATGGAATCAGCTGACTGCTAAAATAACTTGAATTTATTTCTGCGGGTGGTGTCGATGGCGAGGATGGGGAGAAGGTTCATGTCATCCGAGTTCGCTTTCATCGTTATTTTTGAGGACATGCCAAAGGTCTAAGGTTTGGGAGTATTTTTGCTAATCGGGATAGCATTAAATCCTATGTATATATATATATATATATATATATATATATATATATATATATACTTGAAAGTTCAGTTTTGCAGAACTTTTAGAATTTTGATACTCGATTATTTTGATTTATATTTTGAATTATTTATTTATTATTATTTTCGAAATTACTTTAAATTATTTTAAATTTCGAGTTAGTGATATTTTATTTTGAATTTGAATTATCTGAAAGGTTTGAATATCTATTTAAATTCAGATTATTTAAGTTCTAAAGTTTAGACTACTTATCTAAATATGTATTACTTCAATTATGAATTTCAGATATCTTTTAGTTAATTTCTGATTTATTATTATTATTATTATTTTTAAAATTATTTCATGTTTGGATTAAAATAAATGGTTTATTTTGATATGATAAAAATGGAATCACGCGACTGCAAATAACTTGAATTTATTTGCGGGTGGTGTCGTGGCGAGGATGGGAGAAGGTCAGTGTCGTCACGGATTTCGCTTTCAATGTTATTTTTTGAGGACATGCCAAAGGTCTAAGGTTTGGGAGTATTTTTGGCAGTTAATCGATGTAAAGTAGTCTACATATAAATCCTATTATATATATATATATATATACTTGAAAGTTCTAGTTTTGTGAACTTTTAGAATTTTTGAAAAAAAATACTGATTATTTTGATTTTTATTTTGAATTATTTATTTATTATTATTTTCAAAATTACTTTAAATTATTTTAAATTTCGAGTTAGTGATATTTTATTTTGAATTTGAATTATCTTAAAGGTTTGAATATCTATTTAAATTCAGATTATTTAAGTTCTAAAGTTTAGACTACTTATCTAAATATGTATTACTTCAATTATGAATTTCAGACATCTTTTAGTTAATTTCTGATTTATTATTATTATTATTATTTTTAAAATTATTTCATGTTTGGATTAAAAATAAATGGTTTATTTTGATATGATAAAAATGGAATCAGCGACTCGCAAATAACTTGAATTTATTTCCTGGTGTGTGTCGCTGGCTAGGATGGGAGAAGGGTCATGTCAGTCACGGATTTCATTTCACTGTTATTTTTGAGGACATGCCAAATGTCTAAGGTTTGGGAGTATTTTTGGCCGTTAATCAGGTAAGTAGCCCACATATAAATCCTATTATATATATATATATATATGAAGAGTTCTAGTTTTGTGAACTTTTAAGTTTTGATATCGATTATTTTGATTTATATTTTGAATTATTTTATTTATTATTATTTTTCGAAAATTACTTTTAAATTATTTTAAATTTTCGAGAGTTAGTGATATTTTTATTTTGAATTTGAATTATACGAAAGGTTTGAATATTCTATTTAAATTCGGATTATTTAAGTTCTAAAGTTTAGACTACTTATCTAAATATGTATTTCAATTATGAATTTCGATATCTTTTAGTTAATTTCATTTATTATTATTATTATTATTTTAAAATTATTTTATGTTTGGATTAAAATAAATGGTTTATTTTGATATGATAGAAAGTTCTAGTTTTGTGAACTTTTAGAATTTTGAAAAATAATTGATTATTTTGATTTTTATTAATTATTTATTTATTATTATTTTCTTAAATTACTTTTAAATTATTTTAAATTTCGAAATAGTGATATTTTATTTTGAATTTGAATTATCTCAAAGGTTTTGAACATTTCATTGTCTGTATTATTTAAGTTCTAAAGTTTAGACTACTTATCTAAATATGTATTACTTCACCATGACTTCGTATATCTTTAGTTAATTTCCATTTATTATTATTATTATTATTTTTAAAATTATTTCATGTTTGGATTAAAATAAATGGTTTACTTTGATATGATAAAATGGAATCGACGCCGAACGCAAATAACTTGAATTTATTCATGCGGGTGGTGTCTCGATGGCCGAGGATGGGAGAAGGGGTCATCGTCAGCTCGGATTTCGCTTCAATCAAGTTATTTTTGAGGACATGCCAGGTCTGAGGTTTCGAGCATTTTGGTAGTGCTAATCGGTGAAAGTATCCCACATATAAATCCCTGCTATATATATATATATATATATACTTGGGGAGTTCTAGTTTTGTGAACTTAGAATGGATCATCGATTATTTTGATTTATATTTTTGAATTATTTATTTATTATTATTTTCTAAATTACTTTAAGTTATTTTAAATTTCGGGTTAGATGATATTTTATTTTGAATTTAGATTATCCGAAAAGGTTTCGAATATTTATTTAAATTCAGATTATTTAAGAAGTTCTAAAGTTTAGACTACTTATCTAAATACGTATCACTTGATTTATGAATTTCCCGGATATCTTTTTAGTTAATTCGATTTATTATTATTATTATTATTTTAAAATTATTTCATGTCTGGTTTAAAAATAAATGGTTTATTTTGATATGATAAAATGGAATCACGCAGCATCGCAAATAACTTGAATTTATTTCTTGCAGTGGTGTCGATGGCGAGGATGGGGAGAAGGGTCAGTAGCTCGCTACTGATATCAGTTCGCTTACTCTGAGGACATGCCAAAGGTCTAAGGTTTGGGAGTATGTAGACTGCGTAAAGTCACATATAGTAAATCACATATATATATATATATATATATATACTTGAAAAGTTCTAGTTTTGTGAACTTTTAGAATTTTTGATACTTGATTATTTTTATTTATATTTTTGAATTATTTATTTATTATTATTTTCGAAATTACTTTTAAGTTATTTTAAATTTTCGAGAGTTGATATTTTATTTTGAATTTGAATTATCTGAAAAGGTTTGAATATTTATTTAAATTAGATTATTTAAAGTTCTAAAGTTTAGACTACTTATCTAAATATGTATTACTTCAATTTATGAATTTGAGATATCTTTTAGTTAATTTCTGATTTATTATTATTATTATTATTTTTAAAATTATTTCATGTTTGGATTAAAATAAATGGTTTATTTTGATATGATAAAAATGGAATCATACATTTGATCGCAAAATAACTTGAATTTATTTAAGGGTGGTGCTCGATGGCGAAGAGGACGGGAGTAGGGTCAGTGGGCTCATCGGATTTAGTTTCAATCATGAGGACATGCCAAAATGTCCCAGGTTTGGGAGTATGGCAGTTAATCGGGGTAGTAGCCACATATTAAATCTTATATATATATATATATATATATATATCTCTGAAAGTTCTAGTTTTGTGAACTTTTAGAATTTTTGATATTGATTATTTTGATTTTTATATTTTGAATTATTTATTTGTATTATTTTTCGAAGTACTTTAAATTATTTTAAATTTTCAGTTAGTGATATTTTATTTTGAATTTGAATTATACGAGAAGGTTTGAATATCTATTTAAGTTCGATTATTTAAGTTCTAAAGTTTGAGGGACTACTTATCTAAATATAGCTATTACTTCAATTATGAATTTGGATATCTTTTAGTTAATTTCGATTTGACTATTATTATTATTATTTTTAAAAATTATTTTCATGTTTGGATTAAAATAAAATGGTTTATTTTGATATGATAAAATGGAATCTGACCTTAATCATAAAATAACTTGAATTTATTTGCTGGTGGTGTGGATCGAGGATGGGAGAAGGTTGTCATGTAAATCCTGGATTGGGCTTTCATTGTTATTTTTGAGGACATGCCAAAGGTCTATGCTTTGGATATGGCGCTAATCGGTAAGTATGCCCACATATAAAATCCTATTATATATATATATATATATATATATATATATATATATATATACTTGAAAGTTCTAGTTTTGTGAACTTTTAGAATTTTTGAAAAAAAATACTGATTATTTTGATTTTTATTTTGAATTATTTATTTATTATTATTTTCGAAATTACTTTAAATTATTTTTAAATTTCGGAGTTAGTGATATTTTATTTTAATTTGAATTATACTGAAAGGTTTTGAATATCTATTTAAAGTCGGATTGTTTAAGTTCTAGTTTAGCACTCTTATCTAAATATGTATTACTTCAATTATGAATTTTGATATCTTTAGTTAATCGATTTATTATTAGTATTATTATTTTAAAATTATTTCATGTTTTGGATTAAAATAAATGGTTTATTTTGATATGATAAAAATAATCGACCCGACGTGCAAAATAACTTTCGAATTTATTTGCGGGTGGTGTCCGATGGCGAGGATAGGAGAAGTACGTATGGCCATCGCAGTTTCGTTTTCAATCATTATTTTTGGAGGACATGCCAAAAGGTCCACAGGTTTGGGAGTATTTTGCACGTTAATCGGGTGTATCACATATAAACCTCACTTATTATATATATATATATATATATATATATATATATATATATATATGAGGTTCTAGTTTTGTGAACTTTTAGAATTTTTGATCACTGATTATTTTGATTTTTATTTTTGAATTATTTATTTATTATTATTTTTAAATTACTTTTAAATTATTTTAAATTTCTGAAGTTAATATATTTTATTTTCATTTGAATTATCACGAAAGGTTTGAATATCTATTTCAAAGCCGATTAGTTTAAGTTCTAAAGTTTTTGAAACTACTTATCTAAATATGTATTATCTTCAATTATGAATTTAGGATATCTTTTAGTTAATTTCCGATTTATTATTATTATTATTATAAAATTATTTCATGTTTGGATTAAAATAAATGGTTTATTTTGATATGATAAAAATGGAATCACTTGCTGATCAGTCAAATAACTTGGAATTATGTCTAGTGGGTGTCTGCGAGGGATGGGAGAAGGGTATGTCGTAAATGCAGTTCGTTTCATTCGTTATTTTTGAGGACATGCCGGAGGTCTAAGGTTGGGAGTATGGCTACCGATTAATGGGGTAAGTATCCTACATATAAATCCTATTATATATATATATATACTTTGAGTTCTGTTTTGTGAAACTTAGAATTTTTGATCACTGATTATTTTGATTTATATTTTGAGTATTTGTTATTATTATTTTCTAAAATTACTTTAAATTCTTTAAATTTCGAGTTAGTGATATTCTTATTTTGAATTTGAATTATACGAAAGGTTTGAATACTCCTATCCAAATTCGGGATCATTTAAGTCGGAAAGCTGTACTTACTTGTCCCAAATACGTATTCGCTGATTACGACGTGAGGATATGTTTTAGTTAATCACGATTTAATATTATTATTATTATTTTTAAAATTATTTCATGTCGGATTAAAATAAATGCGCTTTATTTCTGACATGATAAAAATGGAATCATCGCACGTATGAGCATGACTTGAGTTATTTCGGGTGGTGTCGGTGAGGCGTGCTGGGAGAAGTTAGCTGCCAAAGGCGCCAGTGACTACGTTTCACTGGTATTTTCGAGGACACGCCAAATGTCTCACGTTCTGGGAAGTATGGCTGCTAATCGCAAGTAGCTCGCATATAAATCCTATTATATATATATATATATATATACTTGAAAGTTCTAGTTTTGTGAACTTTTAGAATTTTTGATACCCGATCATCTTTGACTTTACATTTCTTGGAATCATCTCCATTTCCATTACCATTTGCTAAAATCACTCTAAACCATCTCAAACTCCCGAGCCAGTGATATCTTCATTCTTGAACCTGAACTATGCTCGGAAAGGTCTTGGAACATCCATCTAAACTGCAGTCACTCTGCTCCAAAGTTCTCGACCACCCATCCAAACAATGCATCACCTGATTACTGACTTACCCGTGACATCTCAGCTAACTCGCGCATTACTGATGTGCTCTTTAAAATCATCTCACGCCTGGACTGACAAACGGCCCATTCTTTATTTTCGACATGACGGAATCACTTGCCGAACTGCATAACTTGAAACTCGCATTTTACGGACCTGGTGTCCGATTAGCGCAGGCCTGAGACGATGACGTATCGCCCGCCACCTGACTTCGCTTCACACCTGATTTTTGAGGACATGCCAAAGGTCTAAGGTTTGGGAGTATTTTTGGCCGTTAATCAGGTAAGTATCCCACATATAAATCCTATTATATATATATATATATATATATATATATATATATATATATATATATATATATATATATATATATATATATATATATATATATATATATACTTGAAATTTTCTAGTTTTGTGAACTTTTAGAATTTTTGATACTCGATTATTTTGATTTATATTTTTGAATTATTTATTTATTATTATTTTTAAATTACTTTTAAATTATTTTAAATTTTCGAGGTTAGTGATATTTTATTTTGAATTTGAATTATCCTAGAAGGTTTGAATATCTATTTAAATTCGCATTATTTAAGTTCTAAAGTTTAGACTACTTTATCTAAATATGTATTACTCAATTATGAATTTTCGATATCTTTTTAGTTAATTTCGATATATTATTATTATTATTATTTTTAAAATTATTTCAAGTTTGGATTAAAATAAATGGTTTATTTTGATATGATAAAAATGGAATCACTGAATCGCAAATAACTCGAATTTATTTGCAGTGGTGTCAGATGGCGAGGATGGGAGAAGGGTCATGTCGTCACGGATTTCGTTTCAATTCGTTATTTTGAGGACATGCCAAATGTCTCAAGGTTTGGGAGTATTTTCTAAGTTAATCGAGTAAGTAGCCCACATATAAATCCTATTATATATATATATATATATATATATATATATATACATACTTTGAAAGTTCTAGTTTTCGTGAACTTTTAGACTTTGATACTGATTATTTTGATTTATATTTTTGAATTATTTATTTATTATTATTTTCGAAATTACTTTAAAATTATCTTTTAAATTTCGAGTTAGTGATATTTTTCATTTTGAATTTGAATTATCTGAAAGGTTCTGAATATCTATTTAAATTGTATTATTTAAGTTCTAAAGTTTAGACTACTTATCTAAATATGTACTATCAACTATGAATTTCGTATATCTTTAGTTAATTTCGATTTATTATTATTATTATTATTTTTAAAAATTATTTCATGTCTGGATTAAAAATAAATGGTTTATTTTGATATGATAAAAATGGAATCACGCTGACGCTAAATAACTTGAATTTATTTCTATGGGTGGTGCTCGATGGCGAGGATGGAGAAGTACGTGTCGTCACCGATTTCGCTTTCAATCAGTTATTTTTGATGACACGCCAAAAGGTCCAAGGTCTGGGAGTATTTTTGGCCGTTAATCAGGTAAGTAGCCCACATATAAATCCTATTATATATATATATATATATATATATATATATATATATATATATATATATATATATATATATATATACTGAAAGTTCTAGTTTTGTGAACTTTTAAATCTTTTGAAAAATACTGATTATTTTTGATTTATATTTTTGAATTATTTATTTATTATTATTTTCTAAATTACTTTAAATTATTTTAAATTTTCGAAAGTTAGTGATATTTTATTTTTGAATTTGAATTATCTTAAAGGTTTGAATATCTATTTAAATTGTATTATTGTTCAAAAAGTTTTAGACTACTTTATCTAAATATGTATTACTCAATTATGAATTTGATTTCTTTTTAGTTAATTTCGATTTATTATTATTATTATTATTTTTTAAAATTATTTCATCTTTGGATTAAAATAAATGGTTTATTTTTGATATGATAAAAATGAATCACGCGACTGCAAAATAACTTGAATTTATTTCTGCGGGTGGTGTCGGGTGGCGAGGATGGGAGAAGGGTCAGTGTCGTCACGATTTCGCTTTCACTCGTTATTTTTTGAGGACATGCCAAAAGGTCTAAGGTTTGGGAGTATTTTTAGCCGTTAATCAGGTAAGTAGCCCACATATAAATCCTATTATATATATATATATATATATATATACTTGAAAGTTCTAGTTTTGTGAACTTTTAGAATTTTTGAAAAAAAAATATTGATTATTTTGATTTATATTTTGAATTATTTATTTATTATTATTTTCGAAATTACTTTAAATTATTTTAAATTTTGAGTTAGTGATATTTTATTTTGAATTTGAATTATCACGAAAGGTTTGAATATCTATTTAAATTCGATTATTTAAGTTCTAAAGTTTAGACTACTTATCTAAATATGTATTACTCAATTATGAATTTCAGATATCTTTTAGTTAATTTCTGATTTATTATTATTATTATTATTTTTAAAATTATTTCATGTTTGGATTAAAATAAATGGTTTATTTTGATATAATAAAAATGGAATCACGCTGATCGCAAAATAACTTGAATTTATTTGCGGGTGGTGTCGGTGGCGAGGATGGGAGAAGGGTCATGTCGTCACGGATTTCGTTTCACTGTTATTTTTGAGGACATGCCAAAGGTCTAAGGTTTGGGAGTATTTTTGGCCGTTAATCAGGTAAGTAGCCCACATATAAATCCTATTATATATATATATATATATATATATATATATATATATATATATATATATATATATATATATACTTGAAAGTTCTAGTTTTGTGAACTTTTAGAATTTTTGAAAAAAAATACTGATTATTTTGATTTATATTTTGAATTATTTATTTATTATTATTTTCGAAATTACTTTAAATTATTTTAAATTTCGAGTTAGTGATATTTTATTTTGAATTTGAATTATCTGAAAGGTTTGAATATCTATTTAAATTCAGATTATTTAAGTTCTAAAGTTTAGACTACTTATCTAAATATGTATTACTTCAATTATGAATTTCAGATATCTTTTAGTTAATTTCTGATTTATTATTATTATTATTATTTTTAAAATTATTTCATGTTTGGATTAAAATAAATGGTTTATTTTGATATGATAAAAATGGAATCACGCGACTGCAAATAACTTGAATTTATTTGCGGGTGGTGTCGGTGGCGAGGATGGGAGAAGGGTCATGTCGTCACGGATTTCGTTTCACTGTTATTTTTGAGGACATGCCAAAGGTCTAAGGTTTGGGAGTATTTTTTGGTCGTTAATCGGGTAAAGAGTCTACATATAAATCCTATTATATATATATATATATATATACTTGAAAGTTCTAGTTTTGTGAACTTTTTAGAATTTTTTTGAAAAATACTTCATTATTTTTGATTTATATTTTGAATTATTTATTTATTAATATTTTCAAAATTACTTTAAATTATTTTAAATTTTGAGTTAGTGATATTTTATTTTGAATTTGAATTATCTGAAAGGTTTGAATATCTATTTAAATTCAGATTATTTAAGTTCTAAAGTTTAGACTACTTATCTAAATATGTATTACTTCAATTATGAATTTCAGATATCTTTTAGTTAATTTCTGATTTATTATTATTATTATTATTTTTAAAATTATTTCATGTTTGGATTAAAATAAATGGTTTATTTTGATATAATAAAAATGGAATCACGCTGATCGCAAAATAACTTGAATTTATTTTAAGGGTGGTGTCGATGGCGAGGATGGGAGAAGGTTCATGTCGTCACGGATTTCGTTTCACTGTTATTTTTGAGGACATTCCAAAGGTCTAAGGTTTGGGAGTATTTTTTTGGCAGTTAATCGCGTAAGTAGCCCACATATAAATCCTATTTTTATATATATATATATATATATATATATATATATATATATATATATATATACTTGAAAGTTTAGTTTTTGTGAACTTTTTAGAATTTTTTTGAAAAAAATACTCGATTATTTTTGATTTATATTTTTGAATTATTTATTTATTATTATTTTTCGAAATTACTTTTAAATTATTTTTAAATTTCGAGTTAGTGATATTTTATTTTGAATTTGAATTATCTGAAAGGTTTGAATATCTATTTAAATTCAGATTATTTAAGTTCTAAAGTTTAGACTACTTATCTAAATATGTATTACTTCAATTATGAATTTCAGATATCTTTTAGTTAATTTCTGATTTATTATTATTATTATTATTTTTAAAATTATTTCATGTTTGGATTAAAATAAATGGTTTATTTTGATATGATAAAAATGGAATCACGCGACTGCAAATAACTTGAATTTATTTTGCGGGTGGTGTCGAGTGGCGTAGGATGGGAGAAGGGTCATGTCGTCACGTGATTTCGCTTTCAATCGTTATTTTTTTGAGGACATGCCAAAGGTCTAAGGTTTGGGAGTATTTTTTGGCCGTTAATCGAGTAAGTAGCTCACATATAAATCCTATTATATATATATATATATATATATATATATATATATATATATATATACTTGAAAGTTTAGTTTTGTGAACTTTTAGAATTTTTTTGATACTCGATTATTTTTGATTTATATTTTTGAATTATTTATTTATTATTATTTTTCGAAAATTACTTTTAAATTATTTTTAAATTTTCGAAGTTAGTGATATTTTTATTTTTGAATTTGAATTATCTTAAAGGTTTGAATATCTATTTAAATTCGATTATTTAAGTTCTAAAGTTTAGACTACTTATCTAAATATGTATTACTTCAATTATGAATTTTGATTTCTTTTTAGTTAATTTCGATTTATTATTATTATTATTATTTTTAAAATTATTTCATGTTTGGATTAAAATAAATGGTTTATTTTGATATGATAAAAATGGAATCACGCGACTGCAAATAACTTGAATTTATTTGCGGGTGGTGTCGGTGGCGAGGATGGGAGAAGGGTCATGTCGTCACGGATTTCGTTTCACTGTTATTTTTGAGGACATGCCAAAGGTCTAAGGTTTGGGAGTATTTTTGGCCGTTAATCAGGTAAGTAGCCCACATATAAAATCTATTATATATATATATACTTGAAAGTTCTAGTTTTGTGAACTTTTAGAATTTTTGAAAAAAAAATATTGATTATTTTGATTTATATTTTGAATTATTTATTTATTATTATTTTCGAAATTACTTTAAATTATTTTAAATTTCGAGTTAGTGATATTTTATTTTGAATTTGAATTATCTGAAAGGTTTGAATATCTATTTAAATTCAGATTATTTAAGTTCTAAAGTTTAGACTACTTATCTAAATATGTATTACTTCAATTATGAATTTCAGATATCTTTTAGTTAATTTCTGATTTATTATTATTATTATTATTTTTAAAATTATTTTATGTTTGGATTAAAATAAATGGTTTATTTTGATATGATAAAAATGGAATCACGCGACTGCAAATAACTTGAATTTTGCCCAATATGAATTTTGATAATTTATTGTTTTGTGAACATGAAATATTTTGACACAGTACTCATAGTCCCCAACCTAACTTTGTAATAACCCTGTCACTGGGGGTTAAACATTAACCGTGTCGACATGTACTATGATATAAAAACTATAGTTTCCCACTGCTTTCCGTCGGTGAAGAATAACGGCCTCTGATAAATCTGGCTCGGGTCACCGAGGGTAAACTTATGAGTTTTGATATTCTGACTCGGGTCACCGAGGATAAATATATGAGTTATGTTATTTTGTTTTGGCAATAGTTGTTTAGGGGACCAATATGCTTGGTTTTGACATATGTGTTTATTTGAAATAAATTTGATTTCTGATTTTGATTTTGATAATTTATGATTTTTGTAAATTATCCCTATAATTTTTAGTGGGTGCTTACTGGGCTGTCAAGCTCATAATTTGTTATTCAATATCATTTCAGATCAAGAGTATAGTTGAGTGGCATATAACTTAGCGGGGATCGCTAAGCAATTGTCGAGGATTAACATGTAATAAGTCCTGTTTATTGTGGGCCTATGTTTTATATGAATAAGTTTGTATTGTTTTTGCAATCCACTGAGTTTGATTTTTTGTTTTGTTTTCGACCAGGTTTTGAGACATTGTATGTCTACATGGTTTCAGGCTTGTAGGTGTACGCCCGTTTGTCGGCGTACCGGGTCCATAGAGCTGGGTTCGGGGCGTGACATTAGCAATACTTAATATGAGTGACTAGGCCGCTAAGAAAATCAAGAGAGTGCACAAGCCTTGGTGGAGCAAGTGAAGGTGAGTTCGCTCACACATGAGTGTTGGTACCACCCGCACACAACCACTACTCACACTATAAAAAATGTACCCTCACCCATGATTAAAACTCTCACTAAATACCTATTCAATCCCCAATTATTAAGAACAACCAAGCAATTGAAAGTTAGGTTGCAGTATGAACTTGCACTTTTAAGTGACCAAATATTATATTATCAAATTTATTAAAAATTGTCAACTATTGGATAGCTCAATAGTAAGATACTTGGGTGCAAGTAGGAGGGCAAGGGTTAATAAGAGGCGCTTGTTACCTATTAGTCATTAAAAAACAATTATAGAAAGTCAAAACATTATTCTTTTCTATCTACACCGAATAAATTTTTTTATGCTAATAAAGTTTTATTTTTAAAAGATATATCTCATTTATCTCTAGTTATATAAATTTATTATTTTATTTTTAATATATATATACATCTTCCTTCTCTTGCTTGAGAGTGCTCACCACGATGGAGCAAGCTTGCCTAGCAAAATCCAGGCTAGTTTGTCTAGGCCAAACGATCGCACTAATACCAAGGTGCCATGCAAGGCTCGTTAAAGTTTTTTATTATTTATTTTTTTTTTTTGGGGAAGAGGAGCGGGGCGAACCCACTAAAGACCCCAGGGACGTGCACAAGCCTTCGTGGAACAAGTGGGAATGTGGCCGTGCTCGCATGGGCGTTGTAACCACCCGTACACAATCACTATTTACAACTCCCAAAAATGTACCCACAGCCAATAATCGAACTCTCACCACTCGGTGAGAACTCTATCGGTGACCCATATACCAATAGACCCAAAGGTCGTTAAAGTTGGAATACATTTGCTGAAGCCTAACAAAGCATCTGCAAGACCAGAAGAGCTTTTCAGGATCAAATGGGTTCATCTCCTTTGCTTAGGACACGACCTACACTCCTAGCAGCATCAAGCTTCTGATGCATGGGTATTGGGTAGAACCGCGTACGAAGAAATGAGAAAGTTTGAACATAGTCTAGAATTATAAATTTGTAAAAAAAAAAAAAATTAAATTATAAAAGATTTGGAAAGGTATTTGAAAAGAACAATGGCTTTTGGTGTTCATGTACAAGCTTGGGAAGGGCTTTTTAGGTCCTTTTTTCATATTATATTAAGAGTACTAGCTAATTAATTAGTTGCATGAGCACCATCAAAGATACACCAGCTATTTTATACAATAAGATTGAATATAAATTTTATAACAATTAAGCTTGTTGGGTAGTTATTTATTGAGATTGACTATAAATTTTGTACTTTCTAAAACTTGAAGATTTTTTTTAATAATAAACAAAAAAATGAATCACGCAACATTCTAACATGTTAATTGAAAATGACTAATCCATGAGTTCTTCTTGCCTATATCCATACCAGCCGGTCCTAAAAGAATTAATAAACATTTTCCAAAGAGGTGCAAACAAAAAATTCCGTAAACTGACTTTACTGACCCAAAGGTCTTGGTCTTGGTCATAATCAAAGTCAAATACAAAACGATACACAGTAACTTATTCTTCCACTGCTTTTATGCATGTGAAATACAACACAACTTAATTTTTAATTAGACTTAAACTTCCAAGAACTTTTGCTCCCATTTGTTAAAGAACCACATTGCCGATCAATGCAAAGGTGATAGATATAAAGGTTAATCACTGGGCAGTCTCTCGGAAATTAGTCAGACTTAGATTTTTTTTTAAAATATTTATGCATTTATGTTTAGAACCGATTCTTTTAAATTTTAATTTGGTTGGGGTTCCTGTAATTTGATACTAAGTTTATCTTTTTTGAATTTGTTTTCAAGAATTAATAAATGAGTAAAAAAAAAAGTTTATGTGAAAAATTCAAAATCAGAAAAATTCACAGACAAGGGAGGAGAGGTTCTATTATGTTAAAAATTAAGTACAATTAGTGGCATCACATAATTTGCAAACTCATACATATATCAAATGAAATCATAAAATATGTTTAAATAAGCTTCAGGTAAATTATAAGTTGGATTGCTAACGTGATGAATCATCTTATGATGGCTCACTGCATCCCAAGTATAGTCGATCGTCTAAATTTTTTGAATAGGTTCATACTGCAGGGACTTTCTAGGTTGGATTAAACTGAATTTGGGTTACAAACCCTAATAATCTCCACCTTGACACGGATTCCAATACAAAGAATAACTTCAATCTTTAATAAACAAGCTCTCCACTTCTTCTTTACAATTAACAAACTCAATAACTAACACTAAGTCTAAGCAATGCTTAAAATTGTCTATTAAAAGTAGTTATTCATTGAATTAATCATCATTTTTAACTACATTTAAAGCATAAGGAATCAAATTTGCTTCAGCATACTTCTATAGAGGTCTAGACGTCTAATATCTCTTCTACATCTGCTTTTAACAATATAATATTGTGTCGATGCTAGTGGTGGCAATAGTGGTTATCCACAAGGAAACAGACTGAGTTGTAGACTCTAGTGTATGTCCGAAGTCAATCTCAAGCTCCACTTGAGTATCTAAATTTTGCTAAGATTTACAGAATGAATCCTTGGAAGGTAAGAACATATCAACTTTATCAAAGATACATAACATCTCTACTCATTATAATTAATCAAGTTTTGGGGAACCAAAACTATATCCTGTAACACCACCCTTATAGGCAAGAAATATGCACTTAATAGATCTAGGTTCTAGTTTTCCATCATCACTGTGAACATAGGTGACACATCTAAAAATTTTCAAATTAGAATAATTAGCATGAGCAACAAACTATACTTCTTTTAGAATCTTATTGTTAATAGTAGTGAGGGAGAGTGATTAATAAGAAAACAAAGTGCAAAAGCAACCCAAAAGGACCTAGGCAAAACAACATTAGAAAAGACAATGTACTTCCTTTCTTCATCAACATTCTATTCATTTAGCGACAACTTTGAGTGAGGAGAATTATTATGTACTTTACGATTCCTTAGGACCTATAAAAGTCTATAAAATGAGCTCCAATCCATTATCATTATGTAGTATTTTATTTGTTTCAATGTGATGAGGGGCGTATCGAGGAGTAAGCCTGTGTCTTTCTGGACAAAAGGGATATGGCCTAACAAGAGTATTCTGGTAATTTTTTAAGCGATGGAGTTTTGGTTTTTAAGAGTCTCACTTGAAGGAAAACGGGTCAACGAACACAAGTCACTAGCTTTGCTTGTGTGTCATGTCCATATTTGGCAAAATTGCATCGTTTAGGCTTCGAAAACCCTAATTTTGTCGTTTTTAGTAATAATTGATTTCGTTATATCTTAAGATAGAAATCTCTGATTTGTGAGCCGTTTGTGGCAATAGTCTTTATTTTGATAGATTTTTTTTATTTCTTGTTGATATTTGAGAATTTACTATTTTTGGTAAATTTTTGAATTATCTCCTTTCTTAGTGCTATTTTCGCCTATTTAATGCAAGCCTATGGGCAAGAGAAAATGAGTTTTGTGATCATCATTTTTTTGAGTAATAAGATTATACTCTTCCCAATTCCTTGATATCTTTGATCAACAGGTGTTGGAAGCTTGTTACCGGGTATTCGTGCGCGAATCAATGGTCTCGAGTATACCGCTGCATTAGTTTGGCACCAGAACCGAATCGATCATGTCACCACAAGGACGAGGTGTGGGTTGCCCTACGCAGAGGATGGAGGAGATCTACGATCGTGAGGATGATGGAGCGGATGATGGAGGAGCTGACTGAACGGATTACCTAAATGATGGGTAACATCAATCAAGGGCGTGTCTCCAAACGTAGAAGCGAAGGCACCATTGAGGAAGACAATGGCTACTTTGCTGCCATTGCCCTGGCAGGGCGATGAGGAGGGCAAGATCGTGGGGATGACAATCGGCACTACCATGATGAAGATAGGAGATGGGAATCTGGTATACGGGTCCATATTCCAGAATTCCATGGGAGACTACAAGCATAAGATTTCCGAGGGGGAGTTACTGTTGACCATTCCACGGGAACTAGCATGAACAGGGGAAACAATAGCACCATTCAATGTTTCAGTTGTGGAGAAAAGGGTCATCGCCAAGCAGATTGCAGGAAGGAAGGCAAGAGAGTTATGCTTGGTGAGGAAAAAGAGGATAAGGGAGACATTATTCCGCTTGTATTTGACAAAGATGACCTTGATGAGGAGGAAGAAGACACAATCGATGTAGGTCCGCCGATGTTTGACGAAGGTGACCTTGATGAGGGGGTCGTCGAGGATGACGTTGGTGCGGCCTGGGTAGTACGAAGATCCTGCTTGACACCCAAGGCTACTGAAGACGATTGGCGGCGATCTAACATCTTACAGTCCACCTATACTATCCTTGGGAAAGTATGCAAGTTTGTGATTGATGTAGGTAGTTGTGCAA
Source organism: Dioscorea cayenensis subsp. rotundata (assembly GCF_009730915.1). Classification (NCBI taxonomy): domain Eukaryota; kingdom Viridiplantae; phylum Streptophyta; class Magnoliopsida; order Dioscoreales; family Dioscoreaceae; genus Dioscorea; species Dioscorea cayenensis. The sequence goes on from NC_052478.1 coordinate 14,880,564, forward strand.
CTGAAGAGACAATCTCAAAGATTGTGAAGCCAATTGTAGTTGAATTCAAAGACGTATGTCCTGAAGAACTACTTGATAAGCTACCACCATTAAGTGATGTTCAACATCAGATTGGTATGGACCTTCCAAATCAAGGGTGAATTTGAGGGCGAATTCTATCCAACCTAGGGAGAATGATGAGGGGCGTATTGAGGAGTAAGCCTGTGTCTTTCTGGACAAAAGGGATATGGCCTAACAAGGGTATTCTGGTAATTTTTCAAGCGGTGGAGTTTTGGTTTTTAAGGGTCTCACTTGAAGGAAAACGGGGTCAACGAACACAAGTCACTAGCTTTGCTTGTGTGTCATATCCATATTTGGCAAAATTCCATCGTTTAGGCTTCGAAAACCCTAATTTTGCCGTTTCTAGTAATAATTGATTTCGTTATATCTTAGGATAGAAATCTCTGATTTGTGAGCCGTTTGTGGCAATAGAGTCTTTATTTTGATAGATTTTTTTATTTCTTGTTGATATTTGAGAATTTACTATTTTTAGTAAATTTTTGAATTATCTCCTTTCTTAGTGCTATTTTCACCTATTTAATGTAAGCCTATGGGCAAGAGAAAATGAGTTTTGTGATCATCATTTTTTTGAGTAATAAGATTATACTCTTCCCAATTCTTGGATATGTTTGATCAACAAGTGTTGGAAGCTTGTTACCGAGTATTCGTGCGCGACTCAACCGTCTCGAGTATACCACTGCATCACAATGCCTACTTCTTAATGATATATTCCTTTCCTTAAATATAGATAATACATAATTCTTTACATCAAGAAGAATAGTCAAGCTTTCTGGGCAAGTCATCAATAAGAGTTAATATATAATAAGTACCTCCCTTAGGAGACACTTGATAAGTGCTTGTTTATATATATTTTACTATAATATTTTATGTGGATCAAGCATGGTTTTTATCAGATACGTGCACTCATGTTGTGTGTATTGTGTTTTTTGGTGTAACTAAGGTGTGTGAAGGTTATTTTGGAAGAAAGGAGGCCAAGATGGTGGTGTGGAACACTTTTGGAGCTCTTTTGTAAGTCACAGGGCTAGCCACATGGGCTTAGGAGATCCACATGGGCATGTGTGCCAACTTTTGAGAGTTCCAGAGCAATCTTCAATCACCAGAATAGCACAAGGAGAAATCGCACAGTCGTGTATCAAATTGTGTACAATTTCTAGAAATGAAGTCCAAGTTTTTAGTGAGACAGATGACCACACAACCCACAACATGGCCATATGCTAGGCTGTGTGGCCCCACACGAGCAAACACACGGCCTGCGTGTGCCTCCACACAAGCATCCACATAGGCAACCACAAGCCCATGTGGGTCCACAACATCATGTTATAAAAAAGATTGAATTCAGATTTTTTAGTATCTTTTGAACAAGTTGAAGGCGGGATGGAGGCTATGGTTTAGAGAAAGGGTCTTTGCATAGAAGGAGAGGTTCCAACATCGATCTTCATTAATTCTATCATCATCAAGGTCATCAAGGGAGTCACCCAGACTAGATTCAAGGCAGCATACCTCTTGTTGGTGAAGCGTATCTTTAGAGATTGAGGACTAATTCATTAACCCAATCATTCTCAGATTTTGAGGGGGTTATATCTCGGCTTGTTATTGTTTTCATTCATTGATTCATCTGACATTGAATTACTCTATGAGGAGCTAAACCGCTTCGGATACTCGCGCATGTGAACCCTAGGATTTATTCTTTTGGTATGATTTAACTTTTTTCTTCCTTTAATTTGAGATTAGGTTGAGTTTCAACCTTGTATTTTACAGCTAGGCAATCCATATTAGTGAGAGCTTAATTGTGTGTTCTAATCTCTCTAGTGATGTGTCGAGAGACCCACTAGGGTTAAATTTATTAAGGTTTGAGAGAGTTGAGAGGGTGAAATTTGAGGTAGAAGAGTTCCCCCTTTAACTTTCGAGTTGATTATCCCTACCACTGTATTCCAATGATTATCATGCAATCGTATGAACCCTAGTGAAGAGAGAAATCATCGCAAGGGTTTGTATGGGATTAGAGATAAATTTCTTTGAGAAAGAGGTTGATCTAATCTAAGGAATCAAGTTAATCTTGTTGGGATCCCTAAAACTCTAAGCAGACATATGTGGTTTAGGCAAAAAGAGAGATCACCATAAGAACCTCATCGGGAACTAGTCATTGGTTGCCTTGAGAAGGGACCAGTATGTTTTAAGATACCTATGACTCAACTTATCTCGATTAGGAAGTATTAGTTAAATCTTGCACATCATAGGAAATACTAGGGGGAGTATTGCCTAGGTGCCTATCTTGTATTGATTGGACCCTTTCCTTTATTACCTTATTGTTCGTCTTGTCTTTAAATTCAATCACTTGCATAATTCCTTACCAAATTACTTGATTATGGTTACATAGAAAGGAATTAGTAAATACTAGTTTTCTCATTCCCTGTGAATTTGACTACCCGACCTTCGGATACATCATCCTACATTAACGATCTGTGCACTAGAGGTACACACAAGGGATATATATATACATATATATATTTTAACACTCTAATTAGTCCTTAGAGATTATAATGTATATAATCAAGTGTTACCTTCATGTTATGGATGCCCTTAGTAAATCTGACTCTCCTCTACTTGACCAAAAACATAGTATTCATATAACTTAAGTTTACTAATACTCTAGCCATCAAATAGTCCTCTTTTACTAAATTCCCTCATCTTATTCTCACTTATATGCCCAAGATGTATATGCCACGTTCTACTAACTCCATATTATGATAAGGAATAGGCTATGATAAAGCTTCACCTGTGATTATATGGTAAAGACTAATGTTGTTAATAACCCAGCTTTCCAAGGCTATTACTATAACACTTTCAGACCAGTACTATAGCTTTATGTGGTACTTTGGCTTGGTACTTGATAAGTGCTTGAAAGTGTGTATTTTCTATGTTATTTATACTGCATTTAGCGTGAGATTTTACATGTTTAGCACCAAACTAGTACATAATTTCATTCTTTTGTTCACCACGAGCTTTTATACCATCTTAGGGCCAAAGAAGAGAATTTGGAGGCATTTGAAGCAAAACAAATCAACTTGCTGAAGTAGAGCATCACCATGGCTCACCACGGTCATGGTGACATCTTACCACAGCCGTTGTCTACTCCTATCATGCCTGTAATCAAATCGTATCAGTGTGGATTCACAGAGTACAACACAGAAGTCATAATGCCATCCACAACGGTCATTGTGAATCATAATGCCTGTGACCTATCCACACACAGCGCCAAGACAAACCATGACAGGCTGCGACTTATGGCCCAAGCAACAGAATTTACTCACCACGACCTTTACAACGGGCGTGGTGAGGTCGTGGTGGCTTGGGTTATAAATACCCCTAGGTTTTACATGCAAAGTGGAATTCCTTTGCCGAATTGAATAGAGGCGGCTGGATTTCTAGACACCTATGCGGCTGGAGATGATTTTCTCAAGAGGAAGTCAACATACACTAATAGTGGAGGGTACGCGAAGAGATTCAGCACCATGTTTCATATTTTGGAGGGAGTTAGTTTTCGGGATTCTTTATTCTTGTCTATTGGATCTTTCATTATTTAAAACTTTATTCTTGATCCATAGGATCCCAATTCAAGGGGAATTGTATGTCTAGGTATCTTAATTATTGCTTGTGAACCTTTATTGACAATTCAATTAACCTTTCTAGCTAGTTGATAAGTGCTTGTGTGATATGAATGCAAAGCATTCTTTTCTTATGTTGAGCATTACCTTTCTTGGGTTTTTACATTAATTATTTAAAACTTTATTCTTGATCCATAGGATCCCAATTCAAGGGGAATTGTATGTCTAGGTATCTTAATTATTGCTTGTGAACCTTTATTGACAATTCAATTAACCTTTCTAGCTAGTTGATAAGTGCTTGTGTGATATGAATGCGAAGCATTCTTTTCTTATGTTGAGCATTACCTTTCTTGGGTTTTTACATTAATTATTTAAAACTTTATTCTTGATCCATAGGATCCCAATTCAAGGGGAATTGTATGTCTAGGTATCTTAATTATTGCTTGTAAACCTTTATTGACAATTCAATTAACCTTTCTAGCTAGTTGATAAGTGTTTGTGTGATATGAATGCGAAGCATTCTTTTCTTATGTTGAGCATTACCTTTCTTGGGTTTTTACATTAATATGTGTGTTTTTATATTACTTTTATGCAGGTAGGGTTGTGAAACCAATTATGAAGGAAAGAAGCCAATGTGGATCACAATGCACCGATTTTGGAGAAAATCTTGCTAAGGTTCAAAAGCGAAGATATAAGTCGGGTGCGAGATGCTAGAGTGTGTGCCAACCTCCCCGTATTTGAGTTTGCACAAGCATTTGGAAGGGCACAAGGGTAGTCACACTCAAGCATTCCGACTTATGCACATAGAACAAGATCTCCATCAACTTATCCGTCATTGAAGAAGCAAAGCGATCCACGGCATAAACGTGTGCCCGTTTATGTCACCTCGATGAAAAGTGGATTGGGAGTATTTTTTGGCATAGTACTGTAGTAGGTTACTGTAGCAAATCACTGTACCGTCCACGCCCGTGGAGTTGCCCGATTCCAGCCCTATTTAAAGCCGTTTCAGCCCCAATTTTTGTATTCTTTTCTCTATGTTTTCCCCAACTTGCAAGAGGGCTTCGGCTAGGGTTTCGAGGGGTATTGGCGAAGGTTTTGGAGAGATTCTACAGCTCCGACATCGTGATTCCATTAGGAAGAAGGTTGGTAGGGGAGCTTCGATCGAGGCGTATCCTATACCGGATGAAGGAATCCTTGGACGACGAGTAGAGGACTTTCCACAAGACCATCGACACGACCATCGAGGGGGTTTCTTTATGGATTCATTGCTTTTACATTCAATTTCTTTGATTGTACTTAGCTCCATGGAGAGCTAAACCCCTAGTGGGTACTTGGGTGATTGTGAATCCTAGGATGTATTCGTTTCTTTGAACTTCTTTATTATGTTTTCAATAAATTGATGTTTATTGTGAGTTCCAATCTTGAATGCTTGATTGTATGAACATTTTCCCTAGAGTGACACTAGGGTTGAGAGTTCTTGTTGGTAACCTTGTGAGTGAGTGACACACCACGAGCGTTAGACAAAGCTATGTTAGAGAGGATTGAGAGGGTGAGTCGAGAGGTACAGGAGCGTCCCCTTTCCCCTCCGACGTGATAGATTCTACCTCCGTTCCTCGAGTTCTTTGCGGTTATAATAGAGTGAATGGTCTAAGGGATGAACCTCCGCTGGGGCCTAGTTGCGCGTGCAATGGAGTGAAGCGTTGAGGTGATCTTGGTATCTAGGGCTTAATTGTGGCTAGGGACCTTCCGCCTGGACCAAAGGGTTAGGTCTAAATCTAGGAAGAGATTTATCACTTGGAATCCCTAAAGCTCATTGCAACTCTATGCGAGTGCGAGGTGTTGAGATTGTTCGAGTTCTCCTCCGGGACATGTATAGAGTTAGGCATAGTTGACCTTAGATTTGGGACTATGTATGTAAAGATTTCCACGGCTCACCATTGCATTGATTAGGAAGCATAATAGAGAGTTTTTGCACTTGAAGTGATTATCCTAGGTGAAGCATCATCCGAGTATCCCATCTTTATCGATTGCCTTGCCTCCTCCTTACTTTTGCTCTCTTACTTGTTGCTTTTAATTTCTGAGAATTGAATCATTACCACACTTATCATTGTTGATACTTCACATAGCTAAGAATCGAATTAAGTGTCTTTACTCCCTACTCCCTGTGGATTCGACCCCGCTCACCTGGGATAATTACTTCGACAAACCCGTGCACTTGCGGGATATAAGCAAGGGGACCTTGTCACTAGTTAATTGTGATTCAATGCATGATTGTTTAATGATATTTTGTTGATGTTGTGAGGAAGAGATTCCCACGCATTAGAATACATATGATTTGTTAGATCTATGCATGCGCTAAGAGATTAGGTATTGCTAGATTTCTAGATTAGGGTTTGATTTAGCCCTTTTAGAGGAGTTCTTTAACTTAAGGCGAACATAGGAGGTTGGGGCGGAAGAGATTCCATTTTAAGTTCCTAGTGTTTTAGACCTGGTAGCCAAGAGATTGGACCAGTAGGTCTTTGAATTCTCCCAGTCCAACACTAGAACACAATTGTCATAACTCAACTCATATCATAAGTAATTATTAAGGAAATTCTCAAACAATCAACCATTCCTTCCAATTACACTTAATGATCCCCAATTGTATTTTTATTAATTAATTTGTAAAAGTAGAACTTAAGAAACATCGTAGACATTTAGATTATTGATCAAGCGAAAAAGAAGTAATTGGAGCCTCTCGCCGTTCCTTAAGGAATACGACCCTTGCGTTCACCCACGAGGCATTACTTGATGACTTGTGTACTTACGATATATACAGACCTAATCCGTGCATCTATTAGTACTATAGAAACTATGAGAATTCCTTTAAATCTCAGTACTTGCTTTTACAAATTCCATTTTCATCTATGTCCTGAAAACCATAGCCAATCCATCGTTTATCTCCTTCCCTTTGAGTGTTAAAGGTAAGTAAATCCTTTGTTTTGTTTAAACTTTTTTTTTAATTTCTTAACCTTAGCCCTAGCAACTTAAGAATTCTTGATCTCATTATTTTCTCTCTCTATCCACTAGCTTTATAGAGTAATGAGGGGGAGAAGAAGCAAGGTGAATGGGTTAAATTTCATTTCATTCTATTATTTCGAAGATGTTTATTCTTTCTTTCTCTTGCATTTTTCCATTTGATTTAATTTCATTGCTATTGGCTTCAATTGTGTTGATGGACCTAGTTGTTAGTTTGCATGCTTATGTATGAAGAAATGATAGGTGTGGATTTCTTGCTTATTAGTACAAATATGAGTTGAAATTTCTAAGTGTGTTTGATTGATCTCATTGTGGGTGATAATATACATATTTTGGGGGAATTGGATTGAAATCAAGAGATAGGGAAATGTGTGGATATACATGTCATGGATTGTGTTAAATTTCTAGAATGGAAGAATTTTGGGAAGATGAGGTTTTGCATTATATATATTGTATGTGGGCATAGGATTAGGTATGCTAATCTAGAGGCTTGTTGGATGCCCACAAAGCACTCAATGAAATGTCATTGTGGTTTTTGCAAGTGTTTAATAAGACGCTTGTAGGGATGGAGGAAATGTCTTTTAAACGTTGATGATGATACTAATGATAGCATGAGAAGAGTGTGTGTGCATGCTTATTTATGAATGTAAACCTTGAACCAAAATTTTTTTTAGAGGAAAAACGTGATTACTATAGCCTGGTGCTACAATATTACTATAGCACCGGTGAACTTTGGTTGTTTTCCTTGTTTCTTTGGTTTGGAACAAAACTAGGAAAAAACTCTTTGGGAAACCTAGAACCCAGCTTTAAGCCAACCCTAAGCCTTTTTTAGAATTTCTTTGCTTATAGACCTAGGGTTGTACTCATTGTTCTTCTTTTGTTATCTTTGCTTGATTTCTTAGTTTCGGGTATGTGGGTGGTCGTGTTTGGTTAGGTGGTGAGGGCTTGGCTCAAGGCAAAGAGCTGATAAGTGCTTGTGTGATAAGAATGCGAAGTGTTCTTTCCTTATGATGAGCATTACTTTTATCGGGGGTTTAGCGCTAATATGTGTGTATTTATGTTACTTTCATGCATATAGGGTTGTGAAGCCGAATAGTAAAGAAAGAAGCCAATGTAGATCGTGAACACACTATTTGGAGGAAATTTTGAGAAGGTTCAAACGCGAAGACATAAGTCGGGTTCAAAATGCAAGAATGTCTAGCAACCTCCATGTATTCAAGTTAGCACGATGGTTTGGAGGGGAACAAGGGCAGTCACATTCGAGTATCCCGGTTTGTGCATTGATAGCAAGATCTTCACCAATAAAGCCAGTTATTAAAGAAGCAAAGCGATCTACGATGTAAACGTGTGCCCATTTACGTTACCTCGATGAAAGCATGGATTCGGGAATGTTCCGGGGCCGGCACTGTAGCAGATTACTGTAGCAAACCACTGAGCAATTCAATGTAGCAGATACTGTTCACAGACGGCCGAAAAAGTGAAGATCAGAGAATCCACACAGGCGTGTGGAAATTATCCATGCCCGTGCGGAATTTCCACTTTCCCGTGTGGAGAATCCACAGGGGCTTGTGGATGCCGATTCCAGCCATATTTAAAGCCGATTTCAACCCCGATTTCAGCATTATTTTCTCCATCTTTTCCCCAACTTGAGAGAGGGCTGCGGCTAGGGTTTTGAGAGGTATTGGCAAGAGATTTAGAGAGGTTCTATGGCTTTGACATCGCGCTCCATTTGGAAAAAAGGTTGGTGGGAGAGCTTTCGTCGGCACCGATCCGACAAGGTGTATCCTAGGCCGGACAAAGGGACCTTTGGAAGAGTCGAGGCTTCTCCACAAGACCATCATTATGACTATCGAGGGGGGTTTCCATGGATTACTTGCTTTTACATTCGATTTCATTATTGATTGTAACTAGCCCCATGGAGAGCTAAACCCCCTAGTGGGTACTTGGATTTGTAAACCCCTAGAATGTATTTGTTTCATTAAACCTTTTATTATGCTTTCATTAATTGATGCTTTAATTGAGTTCCAATCTTGAATGCTTGATTGAATGAATACTCCCTTAGATTGACACTAGGGTTGAGAGTTCTTATTGATAACCCTTGTGAGTGAGTGACACACCACGAGAGTTGGACAAAGCTAGATTGGAGAGGGTTGAGAGGGTGAGTTGAGAGGTAGCGAAGTGTCCCTTTTCCCCTTCGGTGTGATTTATCCTACCTCCATTTCCTCGAGTTCTTTGCGGTCATAGTAGAGTGAATGGGCTAAGGGATGACCTTCCGCTGGGGCTTAGTTGTAGAGGAACCGGAGTGAAACGTTGAAGTGATTTTAGCACCTAGGATTTAATTGTGACTAGGGACCTTCCACCTAGACCAAAGGGTTAGGTCTACATCTAGGAAGAGGATTTATCACTTGGAATCCCTAGAACTCATTGAAATTCTATACGAGTGAGAGGTGTTCAAATTGTTCGATTTCTCCTCCGGGACATGTATAGAGTCAGCCATGGTGGACCTTAGATTTGGGACTATGTATTGAAGGATCTCCACAACTCATTAATGCATGAGTTAGGAAGCATAATAGAGGGTTTTGCACTTGAAACAATCATCCTAGGCGGAACAATATCCGAGTACCCCATTTTTATCAATTGCCTTACCTCCCCTTTACTTGTGCTTCTCTTTCTTGTCTCTTTCATTCTTGTTTACATTACATCTTGTTAATAAAAATCATTATTCATCATTCATTTGGTTAAGAAACAATTTAAGTATTTTTATTCCCTACTCCCTGTGGATACGATACCCACTCACCTGGGATTTTATTACTCGACAAACCCGTGCACTTGTGGGACATACGCAAGGGGCGTTGTCAGGAGCCGATGGAGGAGTAGCTCACTCACACTTCTTGATCATTTAAGTGGTGAGTGGGTTAAGTTGAATGTACAATTCTAATTGAATATCTGAATGTTTTATTAGTTGATGAAATTATTTTCATGGCTTCACCATATTTTAAATTGAAAATAATGGCTTTGGGCATTTCATCTTAGGTTATTGGACAACTTGTTGTGACTTCATTTGTATGATCAATTACATGATCAATTACAAAGTTAGGGGTTTAGCTCTCGATGGAGTAATACAAAGTTAAAGATGTAATTAAAAGTAAGTGCAAGAAATCCATAGAGATAACCCCCTTGTCGTCCATGTCATTGGTTTTGAGGAGCCGTCTCGTCTTTTCCAAGGACTCCCTTGTTAAGTCTAGGGCACACCTCGCCAAATCAATGCCGATGAAAGCTCCCCCAATAGCTCTCCTCCAAAGGAACTCAATGTCAAACGCCGTAAAGCTGCTCCAAAATCTAGCAAAAATCTCTCCAAACCCTAGGCGTGCTCTCCCTAAAAGATAACCAAAAGATAGGAAGAAGATCCTGATAAGTACTTGTGTATTAGTAATACGAAATGTTCTTTTCTTACGATGAGCATTACTTTTATCGGATTTTAGCGCTAATACATTTGTATTGTGAATTTCCGTGCATGAAGGATTGTGGAGCCAAATAATGAAAGAAAGAAGCTAAAGTAGATTGTGATTGTTTTTTGTTGATGAAGTCTTGGAGTGAACAAATGTGAAGACACAAGTTGTGATTGAAGATATGTGAATGTGTGCCAACCTCCATGTGCTCAAGCATTTACATGGTGTGGAGGGGCACAAAGGCATCACATTTGCGTATTCCGACTTGTGCAATGTTAGCAAGATCTTCACCAATATGGCATTTTATTGAAGAAGCTATGCGATCTACGGAATAAACGTGTGCCCGTTTATGTTGCCTTAATAAAAGTGTGGATTCGACTGTAGTAAATCGCTACTAAACCATAGGAGTGAAACCTTAAGCTTTAAACCCTAAATGTCATGCACCGACCCTAGCCGGGCGCATGGCAATCGTTACAACAACAAGGAAAGAATTGTACCTTACCCCATATCTGAGTTGCTGTAAGGCTCAACATAAACTTGATAACACAGCCTTCTTAAAAAGAAGAAGACTAATGAGTGCATTTCATATCATATTTCTTTACCCTTAATTTATTATTTTACTCATCCTTTAGCATAATTTTGTATATATTCGGTGCTATTCTGAGTATAGTTGCTCCTTGTGAAAGATTTTGGGGTTTGAAACAATTTGAAGTGAAATCAGGGATGAAACGAATGAAGAATAAAGATTTATTTACTAAGTGCTCAAGCTGAACACAGACAGAGAACGATAATGCTTTATCCCACTGATTATATCTGCTTAAAGGATCGCTCTGTGAAAATTTAAGCATGGGGGTACTTTCAGGCTGAACACGGTCAGAGCATGAGCGTGCTCCTCCCCTTGATTATCTCAGGCTTGAGGTATTTTTTGCTTAATAGGAGAAGCACACTTTGCTTGCTCCTAGTACAGTCGCACTCAAGTGAAGCATGGTCGGAGCACGACAGTGCTCCCTTCCACTAGAAAATCCAGGCGAGCACTTAGCCGATTCACTCAAAACCTTAACAGAGAAAACATGGTCCAAGCACAACCATGCTTAGCCTGTGTCAAACCCGAAATCACCCCTTTTTAACTCCAGATTCTAAGGTTTCACTCTCATCTTTGTTCGGGTGTTCTTCTCTCCACAGGAAGGACTTGGAGGAGAGCGAAGATCAAGATTCACCACACCTTTAAGGGGATCAAGGGCGAGTTAGAGGCACAAGGGAAGTGTTGTTAGTATATTGAAGCTCGACTAGGAAGATCATCTTGAGAAGGAGGGAGTCATGTCTTCTTCTTTTAGCTCTTTCTCTTTCTCTTCCTTGTTGCACCTGTCCATGAGGGGCTAACTGTCCATGGTGCCCTGGGACGTGAACTATGATGCTTTATATGCTTTGACTACTTGCTTTTAATGTTTATAGAGTTCTTTTAGATTTATATGTTTAATCTTGTGTTGCATAACTTGATGTGTTAGATTTGCACAGTTGCTTTAGTAAAACTCAGTGTACGGATTGCCATAGTTGTGATTGCTTATGTAATTGCAAAACTTGACGTGTTTAAAATGCACAATTATCTTGGCAAAACTTGGTGTACTTGAGAACCATAGATGCAACATTGCTTGTGTGCACACACTTAAACTTTAGAATGTACCTAGTAGGCTTTAGAAGCAAGTCAGCGTGCTATAGCTCATAGGTATCATCCCGGGGCATTTCTTTCTTGTTGTTGAAAACCTCGTTCCTAATCCATCTTTTATCTCCACCTGTTCTTTCCTTTGTTTGTTTGTTTTTATTCTTAAAACTAACCCAATTTTTGCTCAACTAGACATCGAGACAAGAGCGAGTACTTTAAGTCCAGTCCCTGTGGTTCGACAACCCTACCCCTCATGGGGTAGCACTGTGTTACTTGTGTGTGACCCGTACACTTGCGGAGAGCGCATCAAGTTTTTGGTGCCGTTGCCATTGACTCGAAACTTTTAGTAAAATTTGGATTCAAATGATTTAGTTTATTAATATTTTCATATAATTGATCATACATGTTTTGAATTAGGTTGTATTGTCATATTAGTCAATCGATATATGGTTTTGAAATGTGATATTAATGAGGAGGGATAATAGGTTTAATTGATGCATATTTTCGGGTAGTCCTTATGAGGAATGTGTGGACTAAGTATTATTTAATTACTCTGGTATTGTAATAATTATAAAGTTGTTGAGGTATGATATTATGAACAAAGTATACGGAGTTTGATTCTATAACTATATCTATAGGATGTATGTTAATGACTATAATTATTGTTGAATTGAAATTCATGAGTTTGGTGTGTCTATTTTTAATATAATGGAAATTATTTAGAAGAATAATGATGGATAACACGTGTTATATGTGTTGAGTGTTGGAATAAATTTCTAATGTTAAATTGAAGGTTCTTGTGATTTCCCTAGAATTGTTTGCCATAATTCTCCTAAGAGGAGGAAGCTGACTTATGAAAGCTTATGTAATGAATTTATTATTGGTTAGATTAATGTTGGCTTTTGGAAATAATTACACCTTGTTGAGGAATTTATGTTTGGTTAAGTGCAAAAAAAGTATGAATAGTGATAGGTTGTTTAAATGACTACTTGATGATGTGTAAGCCTTATAAGAATATCAAAATCTCAAATGCAATAGTTGGTCGTTATCTTGACAAGCAAATACATATGTAATGGTAGAAATATATTTTTCATGCTCAATGTAGTTTTGGTATTTGTAAATTTGATTATTTGGCAATCATTTGTTCATGGGAGAACTGAACTGGTACTTTAGCAATTAAGATTGGTAATTAATTGTGCATTAGCGATGGTCTTTGATGAATGTCTCTTTAACAAGTTGTGAGAGGATGTAAAAGTAATGTCAAGATTGAGAGGAGTGTAAGTAAGGTATCATCTTCATGTCTTTATGGAAGACTTGGATATTATGTTTGACTTTTTTTTGGATTTGCTTTTATACATTGGAGAGTATTAATGAATTATTTGAGAGGTAAAGTTAGAGTGAACCTAAGTATGGATTGAGTTATAATTGGGCCAAAGGCCAGTTTGGTTTGATGCTTTCATTACATTTTCAAAGGCATGTATAGTGTATTCCAAAAGTATACTCAATGTTTTCTTTTGATACTATTGACATCTACTTCGAGAAATGGTGTGAAACCCTTCATTCGTATGAGTATACTTTTGGTATCTATAAATATGAAATTAGTTTTCCTTTCTAAGATGCATGTGTTTAACTTGAGTGTGGAGAAATATAGTATGCTTATCATGGTGGCTTTGTTGTATTAGACTGGTATTTTACTCGATTTGAAAAGCTTTCTATGACATTAGTCTGCATCAAAAACTCTTGAGCTCTATTTGCAAAGGTTGACAACTACACTTGTATTTCGAGATTGAAATGATTTATGAAACCGTGTTTACATATTGATATGCTTTTGCCATCAATACTTGTGAAATAGGATTTATTCCCTGTTTAGGGACAATGTCCTAGATCTGAACTTTATGGGTGTAATGCATATATTGTATTATTGAGCTTCCACAGGTTTTGATGGTGACCGGGCGGAGCCCTTCTCTACTATAATGGGCGGTCTTCATGGCTAGCTTGTTGAAGTGTGAAAAGTGATTGAGTAGACATATTTTTATATGTTTTACATGCATTGAGCATCATTTTTACCATGGTTTATGTCTCATAATGTGTAATTCTTGTTCTTTTATGCAATTAGGTTGTGAATGCCTTGAAGAATTAAAAGAGAGCAAAGATAGGCTATAAAGACATAATGTCGAGAATTCTTGTGCAATTCAAAGGCCAAGAAACTAGAGGGATTCATTAATGTGAAGATGTGTGCCAACTTCCAAGGAGATTCAAGTCAATTCACTAGTTGGAAGGGCACAAAGACAATCACATCTTTATGTTCCTTCTCTTTGTGAAAATTGCAAGATCTCTCGAAGTTGCGTCGATGAAGAAAAGTCTTATAGCCTACGACATGATCGTGTGCCCGATTATGTTGCCTCAAGAGGAGAATGTTCGTGTTTGTGAAAATCAATATAGAAATTTTACTATAGCAAAGTTATTGTTCACACTCCCGCGTGAAAATTTCTGCAGCCCATGCGGGTGCATGGAAAATCCACATGGGCGCGTAAGGGCATGTGACAGACGCGAATCTGAGTGATAAATACCGGTTGAGATTGAGTGATTTCTCCACCAGGACCTTGTAGGGGACTAGTACCGGTTGCTTGGAGACAAGGACCGGTTGTTCTTGGATTACCTCGACTCATTAGACTTGGTTTAGAGACATTTAGCGAATCTTGGACTTCATGGAAGATCCTAGGGGATCATCGCCGAGTACCTCATCTTTAGTGATTGAGAACTCCTTTACTCTAGTTTCTTGCTTGTTTGCTTGCTTATTAATTCTTCTTGCAATTAGTTCACTCCATCACATTCATAGATTTTGACTAGATAACTGAGAAGTGGTTAATACTAATACTTCTATTTCCTGTGGATTCGACTACTCACTCACTAGGGTAATTATTACTTCGACACCAGTGCACTTGCTGTTTATGCGCATATTCGGTCATGTCAAAGTGGTGTGAAGATTCAGATTTATTATCCACTTCAGGTGGCACGTAGAGCCTTGATTGGATGCATATCGAAAACTCATAATCACCACATAAATTTCTAATGGGTCAACGTCAAGTGCATGAGGACCTTGATGGCTCTGAACTTAGTCGCGACCAAGGCTAGAGTTTAGAGAGCTTTTTAGACCACTACTTGATGATTGAAATGTTAAACTTCATATTTTTGAGATACTTGATGTTTTCATGCAAATGAACTTTCAAGATGTGATCTATTATATATTCCTTGCAACAATTCATTTGATGATGAGTTTTATGTTTTAATGTTTTTAAAACTTGTATTATGCTTAAGCATGGGTTTTGAATGTGAAAACCCTTATTTAAGCCATATAAGTCCGATATGCTATCTATTGTTTTCATATACATGTATATGTTGTTATATATATACTGAATTATTTGAAGCTACGCATATTATTGCTAAAGCTTATCTTTTGGAAATTTATTAATTTGTTTCTATATTATATTAGATTTGTTCTAACCCATTCATTGAGTGACATTGGTTACTCAGCCTCTCCCTCTCTTCCAAGCTTTAGTAGTTAGTGGTGTCTTGGCAAGGTGGCATGATGGCCATTGTCTTGTATTATTTATATTTTCTCATTTCTAGTTTTACGTAGGGATAGCAACAGGTCGGGTCGGGTGCGGGTTTTACCGTACCCGTACTCGTACCCCCCACCTCGCTAGTATACTCAAACCTAAACCTGGTGGATTTAAAAAATCTTAACCCACATCCGCACCGACTGGTAATCAGGTACCCGCGGGTATACACGTCTTTGGCCCCATATTAAAAAAATTAATAAAAAATATATTATTTTTTATAAAAAAATAACTTGAAAGTAATTATAATTTTTTATAAAATAAAATAAAATAATTATAAAATGACAAGATTAAATAAAGAGGAAAAATAAAAAAACCCTAAATTATTAAGTTGTAGAACATATTAGTATATATATATTATATAAATATTTTTGTAATTTTAATTTTGGGTCGGGTACGGGTTCCGGTACGGGTCGGGTATTAGAATTCCCATACCCGCATCGGCACCCGTTTCATACAAGTCGGGTTTTACCCGAACCCGACCCGAAACCCGGTCAAATCGGGTTTTACAAGTCAAACTTGAGTCGGGTAGGGTCGGGTTTGGGTATTATTGCCATCTCTAGTTTTACATATGTGTATCTTTGAACATGTTAGCTTTGTGTAAGGGAAATGAATCCACTATTATCTTTGGTTTCTAAGACATGTATTATTGCATAGTTGTTCTATTATCTTGGAATCCTTTGGTTGTATTCGTGCTAGTAAAGCTCGTTGAACCCTAGCATCATGTTTATGTTGTTGTTGCTTCCCTTGTGCTATATTTGTGTTCTATTCCTTGTATACTCTATATTCATGTTATTTGTGATGAAGATTGTGGAAATCCAGGCTTTTGTCAGCCTTACAGTGACTCGAAGGTTGAGTGGCGTGAGTGGTTCTCTTTGGGTTGTTACAGCTGTTGTTGAGTGTCGGGCCCGCTGGTCAAGGCATGATAAATATCACCTATGAAACACAAGTGCACGTGTTGATTAAGTAATATAGAGTGCTAAAAGCAAGTTTGTCAATCTACAAGGAACTATAGAGCAACAATACTAATTCATAGCCCATTAATTAGACTAAACTAAGTTATAGGTGTCAAATCTATAACTTAAGCTAAGAACTAAAGCATAAATAAAATTACCTCAAGCCAATCATAAAAGAAGGATGTTCGGGCATAGATTTCCCCTAAGGTTTGGTTGGGCTCTAGGCAAGATTGTACAAGATTTTACAATATAGTTAAACTGAGGAAGTTCCTAAATCATATTTCCCTTTTTCTCAAGGTGAACAATAACTAGTCTTATACCATGCTGATATCGGCTACCCTATGATTACATTACACTCGGTGAACTCTATCTAAAGAAGATACGAATTCAGTGAGCAGCCAATCCCCATCTCGAGGTTATTCACTCTAATCCCATATAAGAGATATTAGAATCTCTTCCTAGCTCTTGCTATCTAAAATTTTACTATGATTAGAATCTTAATGTCAACTCACTTTGTAGAACCATTAGGAGAGAAATCTCAATCCCTAAGTGTCCTATTTCTAGGCTGACTTGTGGTTCTCTTCAATTGTGGTGTGTCTATACTAGGTAGATCTCTCAATTTGTCCCACAAGAATATGAATCATGAAACTCCCAGCTTTTGCTTCAATAGAGTTCAAGAAAAAAAGAACTTATAATTGAATTCAACATCAAAGTATTACAATAGGTCAATCGATACAAGCTTTGAATTCTACAACCATTGCCATCAAAAGTTAAACACTAGATTCTATCCTTGCCTAAACACCATGAAGTTTAGTTCTCCATTAAGGGGGAACAATCATGCAATCTAATTAATATAAATAAAGCAAATGAAAATATTAAAACTTTCTCTAAGCGTCATCTCTTCAGAATGCTGGTGAATCTTCCCTAAATCTTCAATAAACGATGAGAGAACTTGCGTCAATGAATCTTATAATGGCCTAAACTATGGATGAAGTCCTCCAAGTCGTTGGATTACCGGAGAAAGGCCTGAGATTTTTTTCTCCTCTCTTTCCTTCACTCAGCCGCCAAATGTCTATCCCAAAACTCTTAATAAAATCTTTTTATACATAACCCCTTACAAGCAAATTATTAGCATAAGAACAAGGCCGTAAGAAGCTCGAGATGATGGGTTGTGTGCCTTAATGGCATCTTATAACCATAAGCTATGACTATAAGGTCTTCTATCTTGGTGTTACAGTCTAGCTTACAAGCATAAGTATGCTTACAAGGTTTTGGGCTTATGTCCTACCGTACACTCCTCTGGGTGAACCTTATACCCCTACTTATGGGCGTAAGTCATGCCCTTAAACCATTCTATTTAGCAGTCGTGCTCCTCCTTACAAGCATAAGTATGCTCACAAGGTTTTCTGGATGAAGCTTACGACCATAAGTGATTACCATAAAGGGACTGTAAGGTGTTCTATTTTGCTTGTTCTCTTGTTCTTGATGTCCAGGGAGCTCTTTTTTCCTTGGTTTTCTTTGAAATTGCTTCTTTTGGTTCCCTGCTTATTATGCACTGTCCATGACCTAGAATGATTTTTTAGACCATGTTAAATATCATCTTCTAAATGCTACAATCCGTGCTAATTAATCATATAAAATCATATATTAAAATATGTCTATTTATGCACTTATCACTATAAAACCTTTACAAAAGATAGAATATCATAGCTTACTTCTATCCTTTCATTACAACAAAAGCACTCTAGAAACCTTCAAAACTCCATCTTCACCGGTGTATTTGTACCCTTTTCAATCAAGTGTATTGAAAGAGATAAGATTCCTCTTTAAATTTGAAGCATGTCTCATGTCAGCAAGAGTCATGGCAACTCAGTCATACATTTTAATCATGATCATTCTGAAAATAATTATCATTATTTCTCATCATCATATCACCCTTAGATATTGTTTCATATGTTGAAAATTAGTCGATCTATTGGGACACATATTAGACATGCATCAAGAATCTAAAATCTAATTAGAACTAGATATGGGGTCACTAAGCAAAAAAAAAAGAAATAGGAGGTCTCCATGATTGAGCTCAACTTGCACAACACTAGCTTCACTATTATGATGTGGTTATTTTCCTTTATGATTAGCAATAGCTTTTTTGTTACAATTTTGCAACTTATAACATTTAGTTTTAATATTTCTCTTCTTTTGGCAATAATTTGCAGGTCTTTTCAGTGTCTACTACAAATAACAAGACCCTCTATCCAAGTCTTAATTCCAGTTACAGTTGATTTATATTATTTTTAAAATATAAGGCACCATATACTTTTTGTATTTTGAGAGTACCAGGACTATACATAATATCATCTCTCATGGTTATGGCCTTGTTTGGATTGACTTTTAAAAAAAAAGTGCTTTTTCAAGTTTGGTAAAAAGACTTATGAAAAAAGTGATTTTCAAAGTAAGTTAAGTGTTTCTCTGTATTTTGTTTTTGGATATGTTAAAATAGAAATACTTTTATATTTGTGAAGTTATTCAGATGTGCATTTGTAGGACTTTTTTAGTAGTAAATTACTAAAATGGGCAGTTAAGTAATTGTGTAACCTAAAAATTGCTTTTGAAAAACTATTTTTTTTAAAAGCGTCACATGACCAGCTTTTGGAAAAAAGCAAAGTTTATGCTTTTTTTTTTATAGTTTCTAAGAAGCTAAGCCAAACAACCTTTTTTGAGCCTAGAAGCGCTTAACTTATAAAAAAATTGTTTATAGGGTTGATAGAAGCTAATCCAAATAAGGCTTATATATGAGGGAGACAATGAACACAACAAAATCAGTGGTAAATCCTCTCTATCATACTTAATCTCCATAGTCTCCAAATTAGAGACAATTTCTTTAAACATGTTTAAGTGATCATCTATAGATATACCTTCCAAATTAAGATGATGAGAATATATTGTTATCTTAGATGTAACTAATTGGTTAAGCTTTTCGTCATGCACAACTTCTCTAATTTCAATCATAGAGAAGCTGTGGGTTTTTCATTCAAGACATTCAGCAATATTTGATTCGATAGATACAGATAAATTTAAGACTAAAATTTTTAAGGTATAATTCCCTAAATAATCCCTCTATGTTTCCAAATTTACTCATTTAATCCTTTTACTTTGAGCTGTAACCTTTTGGTCCCTTTACAATTTTATTTTAGCCATATCAGTCCCCCTAAACCCTTAACGTTAACCATAAACCATCAAAAAGAGAGATTGACATGGCTCACTTAAACTTGTAGTAGATAGACTAAAAGGTTCCAATTTAAAGTGAAGGACTAAAAGGACAAATTTGAAAAAGTAGAGGGACTATTTAGAGAATTATATCAATTTTCAATCTCTATGTTGCTTATCTTTATAAGGAAACAATGAGGGCATATAATTAATTCCTAATAGTGCATCATCTCAATCGGATTGTGTAACCTAATGGCTTTTATTTGTTATAATCTACTATTAGAAATTTAATTAATTATATAAAAGCAATTTTGGATGTATTTTTGTTTAAGATTTTCACCTAACGAAAAATCTTATATTACATAACTAGATGGATGGAATTAGATTACCATAATTTATTGGAATTCAACATCCATGCCCTTATCATCACCTTCCATAAATTTTACTATTTTAACTAATTTGTATGAACCAAACATTAGATTGTAACATATTATTTTCTACAAATTCGTAAGTAATTTATTGATATTAAACAAAATTTATATAGTTTGTAAACTCTAAGAAATTAGCTATTAAAAACAAAGAAAATCATAATAATCTATATATAAAAAAATTACATAACATTCTAACAGCAGAGGCGGAGGCGCAATCGCATGTTGATGAGAATTCTCCAACGCAAAAGAGACCTCACACCACACTTGTCTCCGACAACACTCCTAATGCCCTGAATGATGAAGATGATATATATGTTTAAGGTTAGTTGAGCTTCATCTTTTATCTTTTTAAAGTTGTTGGTAAATTTCTAATTTAAATAACATTTTTGTTTATTTCGCCCATAAATCAATGTAAAATATAGAAAATATTTTATTAAAGTTAATGTCATATAAATTTATTTTTTCATATAATAAACAAAACCCTGCCAAAAGTCAATAACAAAAAAAACTTGCCAAAAACTATGCCAAATACTATGAAAAAAGTAAAGTATATAAAATTGTACTGAAAACCGTGCTAGATACCAAACCAATATAGTGTGGCAAATGTGGAACCAAAATCCTTGCCAAAAACCAATAAAAATGTTTGGCACAATAGTAAAAAGCCGTCTCAATAAAAGTGACAAAGTTTGACATGACAATAAAAAAACTGTGCCAAAATAAATTTGTCACCATTGCTATAGGCACGTCTATTTTTCCATGCTAAAAATGGTACCAAAATCAGTTTGACACAATTTTGAAGTTTATTATCATGCCAATTTTACAGTTCCAATTAAATATATTTTTGTAGTGTTGGAAATAACTACCGCACATTTTAATTTTGCATAAAATTTATCACGTCCGGCCCTGTGGGCCCCGCATGTGACAACCGGAGTGACAATTCGAGGAGGGACACCCCACCATTCTACTCTCAATCATCGCAAGGCTGACAAAAATACCTGGAATCAACAAGTTCAAGCAACAAGTACAAAGTAGAGCAATTTAAAGATATGCAACAGAAGTAACAACAACAGCAGTAACAATACTTAGACATAAGAGTTTAAGAAGTATCCAAACAAGTATCAATGCAGACAGAGTTTTCGACACACTAGTGGATCTAAGATTCTATACAACATGTTCATGATCAAAAGCAACATACATGAAACAACAAATGAGTGAAGAGGAAAGACTAGCAAATGCCCAACACATGTCTCTCCCGCCACAATACTACATGTTAAAGGCTGGGAAGAAGAAAGAGGGGTGAGTAACCTAAATCACTCAGTGAGTAGGTTAGCACAACTCTTGAAGAATATACCAAAATAATGGGTATAAACTACCAAAATAAGCTTTTACTATAATACAAAAAGATTAGAACATAATAATATAGGTATAATACCCTAATTGATCCCTCTACTTTTCTCTCTCTTCCCTTTTGGTCCCTCTACTCAGAAATGCTCCCGACTTGTCCCTCTACTTTTGAAAATATGCCCACTTAGTTAAAAATGCTCCCAACTAGCCCCTCTACTTTTAAAAATGGTCCAACTAGAAGGACTAAGTGGGCGCATTTTTTAAGGTAGAGCGACTAGTTGGAAAAATTTCGAACTAAGTGGGCACATTTTCAAAAGTAAAGGGACTAGTCTGGAGCATTTCTGAGTAGAGGGACTAAAAGGGAAGAGAGAGAAAAGTACAGGGACTATTTTGGTGATTATACCTAATAATATATAACCGTATTCATAGGTGCAATAAAACCAAAGATAGCATAAAAAAAGCTTTTTCATCAAATAGGGTTTCAACAATCAAACTTTCGAAATATAATACACGTGTTTTAAACCATAAAACAAGTTGAACACACTCAAATCAGTTTACTTTTTAAAATAATTCACGAATATCACATCTCAAAGTTCACTTTCCATAAAAAGATAAACTCTTTAAAAATGCCAAGTTTGCATCACCAGCAAACCCATAATGGTCTAGAAATCCCTCCAAAACTTCGTTGTGGCCGCAGCTAGGTTCAAAGCCATCAAGATACTCATGTCCTTGATGTTGTCCCATCGGTTCACTGTATGGTGACTCTGGCTCCCCGATGACCATCTCTACACCCCCTCCTGAATTGGTCGAAAAAGATAAGCTGGTTTACAGCACCACCTCAACAAGCTGGCCACGGAGACTGCATACTACAGTAGGATACCACCATCAAAACCATGCAATATAAGCATATTTGAACGAGTCGATAGCCAGGATAACATTCAATAACAAGAATTAATATCATCTCCACATAGAAATGCTAAAAGCATAGCATAACTAAAGCTTCATAAAAAAAATAAACTCCAGAATATAAACATAACCCTGGGTATTTTCAATCGAACATCAAGATTTTCCAAGTATGCTTCTAAAGTAAATAAGTTCATTCCAAGCCGATCAAAGCATCGATTCAAAGTATTTTAAACCATGGAAAACTTCAACTCAAACAATATGATATATAGGTATTGTTCTAATAAATTTATGCATCTCAAATTCACTCACAACTTTGATAGTTAAATTTCCCGGACGTGCTAATCCTCCACTAGCTCCTTGCCTCAAGCCGAGATCTTACTCCTAGCCAAAGCACAAACACAAACAACAAGAAGAATTAAACAAAGCAAATTAATTAAACAAATGAAACCCTAGGTCAACAATACATGCAACCCTAAATTGATCATAGGATTGGTTCAAAACTAGGTCTTCTGGTTACCAATGAATTCCTAAGGGCATGAGCTTCACTCTAAACCAAAGTAGCCAAAGAAACCACTAAAGTTCACCTGTGCTATGGTAGTGCAATAGTAACTAAGAACTGCTACAGTAAACTCGACCCTAACAAAAGATTTCCTCTCAAATTTACGACATTAAACATGGAAATTTCTATACAAACATCAACCACAATGAACCACAAGATCAATAACTTCAATTTAAACCTATAATCACCCACAAATCAAGCTTTAACTCTAGGTATTCAAAGAATTCAAATACAATAAAATACAAACAAAATACAAAATAAAAATTTGGATCATAGCTCTTAGGGTACTCACGAGTAAGAAAGGAAGAGGTTTCAAGCATTAATTAGCTGAAATCGGGTCACCTAAAATTTCTTAAGGGCAAGGTTGCTTGGCCAAATCAGAAGAAAACAAATGAAGATGAAGAAGAAGAAGAAAGAAGTTAAGGCAAAACTTGGGTTGCTACAGTACCATCTGCTACAGTATAGAATAAAATCTACAGTGGTGAGCTGAAAAAACTACAGTAATGAACTAGTTATAACTATAGTAATAGATTGGTTATAACAAAATTGATTTGACTGTCCAAGAGTCTTGGACATGGTCGTTGCTGTGGTAATGTCTAGTGGGCAAAATTAAAGCGAAAACCGAATAATAGTATTGATGCTCCCACAATTTTATACATATTAAAATAACATAACTTAATATTAAATTAGATATTATTAGTCTTTGGTGTAATTAATTGGCCCACCTACTATAGCAACCCTCCCCTTTTAGTCCCTTTACTATAAATTGTTCTCACCATCTACTTTCCAAATCGAGAAATTCTAGTCCAAGCAAATATGATTGTTTTCGTTGCCATCTCTATGTGTTGAGCTGGCTTATTTTTAAAGGGAACACCATCATTCTTGCAACTGACATGGTTTTAGATCATGGCACCAGAGACAAAACATTATTATGTATATTTCTTTTAATATTGCTTGATCACTTTTTTTTTTCTATATTGAAGCGGGCAAGCCATATTAGGAGTGCTCTTAGGACCAATGTTAATATTGCACATACTTATGTCCTTATCCTGGATGAGTTGAAATTAAAATTTGTCTCCTTGGAAGGACATGAACATTTTACACAAGAGACCGAAAGCCAATAGATGTAGGGATTGTTGGCTGATCACCTATTCATTTTTCATATTTTTTATCATATAAGTTTATAATCTATATATATATATATATATATATAAATAATAGGGGACTAAAGGGTTATTTAAAATAGAGGGACCAAATTGGGTTTTATAATATTTTTTTAATCATGAAAAATGGCACGTCAGGCTTATAGACAGAGAATCATACAGGGGTTAAGAGGTGGGATTTTTTTTCCCCAAACAGAATAATTGAGAGACTTTCTGAGAGCGAAAATAATAGGGGGACTAAAAAGTCATTTTGATATTTTAGAAGAACTAAACTGGATATTATTTCTATTAAGGTTTAAATTCTTAATTTATTGATTAATAAATCAGAATATTGATGGCCAATAAATGAGTCAAATGAATACCAAATCTTATCCGAAAAGAAATATTCAACAGGGACATTGAATGAATATATAATGTAGTTATGTGGAAGAAGCTGTTCGAAAGATATATAATGAATTAGGCAGATGTTTCAAAAGGTGGAGAATTGCCAACGACCTTCGGGTCTATCTGATGCATGGCGTCGCCGATGAAAGCCTCCCACCGAGTGACGAGAGTTCGATTCTACCGAAGCACATTTCCGGGAGTTGTAAATAGTGGTTGTGCAGACGGGTGGTTTCGCTGCCCACACGAGCTGCCCCATCCCCCACTTGTTCCAATCGAGCGCACATGACGTCCCCCGGCCTCAGCTGGATTCGCCCCGCTCCTCTTTCCAAAAAAAAAAAAAGTCGAGAATCAGTTATAATCAAAAGGCGAGTCAAAGTCGTCCAGGAGTTGTCAATGTTGAGCCGCCATCATTGGTCATGTCTTCCAAATACCCTGTCATTGTGATTTGTTCTTCGTTGACTCCGTGTGTGTTTGTGGAAAGAAACTTCAATTTGTATATGCTTGCAGTGACGATATATGATAGTGATCATAAAGACTGGTTAAACCTGTGTTCGTTATATAGTCAATGCCCACAGTAAAGCACCTTTTGGATTGGATGATGATACGTTGCCACTTGCCACCCTTGAAAAGATTAGGCCTGATAACTTCTAATTCCTAGTGAGATATTTTCATTCACATCATCTAATTAATTAATTTCTTTTCTTTAATGAGTTTCTCTGTCTTTTTCGGGAAATATGTTTTAGATGTTGCTTTCGTGACAATCATCTTCCATAGAAGATAATGAGAGATGAATGATATACATGTTTAAAAATTTTATTATAATATTTATTATAAAATTAAAAAAATAAATAAATTAAAAAAATAAACGGTATTAAAAAAATATAACTAGATAAAAAAATAAAATAAATCAAAATAAAATATAAAAAAAAGCATAATGATTGAAAAAAGGTAAAGACTTGAGAAAAAGAAAGAAATTTTGAAAATTTGAAGCCCGTTGATAAAAGAAAGAAAGAAAGAAAAAAAAAAAGGCATTTTTTGCCTTTGAAGATATATGTATGCTCATATGTGCTATGATTATGGTTAAATTGATGAGATGGCCCTCGCCTTCTATGCTTATGGTTTTTTTTAAATAATTTTTTTATAATTTTTTATTTTATGGAATTCATGTCATGCACATCAAGTTCTCTTATTGACACATGCATGCATGTGCCACCGTTTTACCCCCATTAATTGTGTTCTCCCATCCCTTATCCTTCATGTTTTCATGACAAATTCGTACTTGCTCCAGTGATAGCGTGCATGCAAGCTGTCATGCTTGCAAAATTTCTAGGAAAAAATATAAAAAAAATAAAATTAATGGATTTATTTGCAAAAAAAACATAATAAAATGTGAAAAAAGAAGTTGGGGGTTTATTTGCAAAAAATATAAAAAATGTGGAAAAAAGAAATTCAGGGGTTTATTGCAATATATAGAGAAAAATATGAAAAATGTGAAATTTTGGGTTTTATCACAAATCTTAAAGAAAATGTAAAAGATGAAAATTTTAGGGGGTTATTTGCATAAATTGTGAAATATTATGAAAAATGAAGAAATCAGGGTTTAATATGCAAAAATGACGTCAGAAGGGTTAAAATGCAAAAAAAAAGTGAGGAACTAGGATTTTAGTAAAATCAAGGAACATTTTAATAAATTTGTAGGTCCACTTCCATGAACTCATGTAGTGGTAAAGAATCCTTCTTGTGAAGGAGTTTCTCCATTACCTCTTGAGTTGAGTGCAAAATATTTTGAAGACCACCAAGCCATGTTGATTCGAATGTAGTGGTCGGAAACTCTCATTGCCAAAGTTTCTCAATTACCTCTTCAAACTAATGAAAAATATTTTGAAAACCACCATCTGTTGTTGAGTCCAATGTAGTGGTAGAGAGTCCTTGTGAGAGGTTTTTAATTACCTCTTGAGACTTTCTAGAGTGGGGTAAGAAAAAAAAAAAAATCTTTCGAAGACCATCAACTCATGTTGAGTCCAAAGTAGTGGTATAGAACCCTCATCGTGAAAGTTTTTCCTTACCTCTTAAGACTCTTTTGAGTATGTGGAAAACCTCAAGGCTCTCTTGAGTATTAAATCTCTCAAAGATCACCAACTCTTGTGGAGTCCAAAGCAGTGGTGAACAACTCTCCTTTCGAGATCCATATGGGTCAATAGAAGTCCTTAAAAACTATTGAATGATGCTCACACCTCATGTGTTGAAAAGAAAGAAAAAAAAAAAGGATAAAGGAGTTATCTCAAATTGACATAAAAAAACTCTTAACTAGTGAAAAAAATTCTCTAAGTGAAGGTAAAAAAAAAACTTTGAGCACAAGAAAAAAATGTTTCAAATGAAGTGGTAAAAAAATTATATATTTTCTTGATAATGATGGAGAACAAGGTTTCACAAGTGTGAGACACCGAAGCCTTTAAATTCCAAAACCATAAGAAATCATGTCTATGATTCGCAATTGCAAACAAATGGGGATCACCACCCAAAGTCTACAGGATATCTTAAAAGCAAACAAGTCAAGCAATCAAGTTAAAGACTCAATCAAATAAGTGGTAATGACTTGGAAATGTACAAGCCGATGCTCAAAAGCATAGGAGAGTCGAGTTTTGAAAAGTTCAAATGATTAGACAAATGAGCTAAGGAGTCTCAAGACATCAAAACCCAAAAAGTCGAAGAGCCTCACAAGTCCAAGTCTAAAAGCTTCGCAAGCATGAAACGTTGAAGTTATTGAAAGTCTAAATAAAATGAAATTAAGTTCTTGATTGACAAACATTGAGAAATCACAACTTCAGATCCAACTGATATTCAAGATACAAACAAGAAAAGAAAGAAGACTAAAGTCAACAAGGTCAAAGGAGATATCTGAGCATGATTCTCGGTTGAAAAGTTGGGATAAAACAAAGTCAAATAGACTCAAACTATGTGAAGTTAAAGGAAGATTAGGAAAGTAGGATTATGAGAGCTAGATTTCTAATCCTTGTATATTTTTATCAAATTTATGTATTTGTGTACTTTTTTCTTCTTTCCTTTTGAAATTAATAAAATTAATTTCCCTCATATACATTACTTTTAATTCACAGTTGTTCTTAATTGGAGGTTCCTATGATTTAGTTTGGGGTAATTAAAATTAGGGCTATTTTTTTAATGGAAGTCATGAATCCATAATGTCTTGAAGTCTAAAAAAAATAATCATTAAAATTTGATTTGTGATATATCATTTTTAACCAGTCGACCCTAATTAAAGGCCAGGTAAGAATAAAGGACCCCACAAATTATGGCACATCTCATGCACTCTCTTATTAGAAGATGGCACAAAGGAAAACTGCCTTATGACTCTACCCATACAAGTCTTACTAGAGAAAAAAATCAAATATTGATGATGTCAGACTTTATCAACTTTGTGCTAAGTCCACCACCGTCATCAATTTAAGCTCACATACCATGTTTACCATCAAAGGGATGTTGCCCCTAATGTGATACCACTTATTGAGGCTCACAGCAAGATTCCTGCTGCTACAACATTAGTTTCAATAGAATTACCTTTCCAAAGAGAGTCGTGAGCATCAAGATAGGAAAGGATGGAGAAGGGCAAAGAAGAAAAGAGTGGCATCTTCAAGAAGCCCAAGACTGTCCCAACAAAGTCCCTTGTAATGGGGCGCTCAAGGCTAACAATGGGGAAAATGCCCTTACCCTAAGAGGGGTAAATTTTCTCTCATTTCAAGATTATAGAAATGACTCCTCATGTTGATTTAAGAACTCCTTCAATGTACTACATATGGTAAATCAGAAATCCATGACAAGTGGGCTTTGCTCCCAACTAAATGAGAAGATAAAAAGGGCAGACCACCAGAGTCTCACTATCAAAAGAAGAGTTTTGCCAAGAAGATTTATAACAACTACATCTCCTATACAAAGCTGCAAGATGAAAAGATGATACCGAAAGGGTCCTATCTAGCAAAGAAGAAGTTACTTTCAGAGTTCCAGGCTTTTGTGTTGAATAGGCCTGCATTATAAAAAAAACTAGCATATAAGAAGCTCAATGGGACAAGTGACCACACCATTAACTTCTCACTTAAAATTTCAATAGAGAAGAAACGAAGATGAAAGAGATGCAATTAGAAGACCTCAAGGTACATACCATGAGGGTATTCAATGAAGGGTAAAAGCATCTACCTGAGCCAAAATATTCATTTACTAGGGTAAGGAAGAAGACGATTGTTGCCACAAGTGGTATGATAGAAGAAGATTACCAATTTTGGATCCAAAAACTATACTAGAGACAAGATGAATATTCGGCTAACATCTCTATCATAGACTTCTATTATAACATGAAAGGAAATGACTAAAAAAAATTTGGGGAAGTATTTTCTAGTGAACAAAATGACTAAGCTAAAGAATAAGATTATCTAATAAAGGCTTGAGAACACATATTTTACTACTATGAAATGATGCCCTTTGCTTGTCCTTTTTGATGAATCTTGTGTTACTTAGTACTTAGTTCATCTCATTTGAGTGTAGGGAATATGAGCTCAAAGCAAAATAAGCAAAAAAAGAGTGATTCTAGGTAAAAAAAAAAAAAAGTCAAGAAGCAATATTCCATAGGATCAATACGAGGGTCCACAAAGCCTAGTCTTGATCAATGTCAAATTCTTTTTGGATTTTAGAAACTCGAGAGTTACATGGGGTCCGGAAGGGCCCATGTTAATGGTCATGTGATTCTTAGGAAAATGCAAAATGGTGCCTTAAAGTAGTAACACATCCCAGCCTTGTGTGGATCCTTTGTGTGTTTACATGACCCCGTGTTAATTTTACATAGCCCATGTAATTGAGAGTCACAGTCATGTAATCCTAGAGCTTTTTAGGGTTTTGGTTTAAGGGATATTACACAGGTTGGCACATGCCCCATGTTGCTCTATGTAAGGGCATGATACCTAGACTATGAAAGGACTAATATAAGGGTATTAATGAGACTTTCTTGTTAACTTTTTGCAAACTCTTTGTTGGGATATTTATGAGCCTTTAGTGATAATTCAAGTGAGTTTCTAGATGTCCTTTAAAGGAGATTCCGGATAATCTTCTTAGGGGTTAGTGGCACCACATAGATGATAGATCCTTGGCCACTCTTTGGAGAAGGTATCAGCAACATATAATTGAGAAGAAGTGTAAAGCACAAAGGATTTTCTTAATTGTCTTTAATTCTATTTGTGTTTCCCCATGTTTGTATTTTGCACTTTAACCGTATATGAAAACAAACCTCCCGTGGTATTCTAACATTGATGAACCCTACGATGTGATTTGTATTTGACTTAATATATCGGCTATTTAGTTAAGTTCATTTTAATTTCATTGTGGTTCAAGTGTATGCATTGAATGGAATTATTTCTTTAGAGTGAGAGGCTGATTAATTTCATGCTTGATGTATACGTGCGAGATTGATGATGGTTTGCCAACTGTAAGTGCATCGGTGACAGACCCCTTGCGTGTGTCTGCAAGTGCACGTTTCGTTCAAATAATAAAGTGTACCCCACTGAGTTGGGTAGTCAAATCTACAGAAAACAAGAGTACTAGTAATAGCTACATCTAAGTTATCTAGTCGAATGATCACGAGTATGATGTGATGAACTAATTCAAAAAAAGATGAATGTTACGAACAAATAAGCAAGAGAAAAATAAAGGGAAATCTTAATCAATGAAAATATGGTATCCGGGCAATGCTCCCCCTATGTTTCAACATTAAACACAAGATTCAAAAAGTGTTCCTAAACCGAGTTAATCAAGTCATGGAAATCCAAAGATAATCTATCTCTGCCTCCAGATCACCGATACTAAAACCCCTACAAGGTTCCGGTGGAGAAATCCCTCAGTCTCAACACCTCACACCACATATGACCGCAAAACACTCTAGAGATTCCAAAGGATGTATCCGATTTCTAAGAATAGACCTAGCTCTACTTCTAGATGAAAGGTCCCTAACCCCCTATGATGTCCAAGTGGAGAATTCTCTCAACACCTCATATAACATATCATTGCTTTGAGCTTAGGGAATACAGAGATAGAATACACCAATCAGAAAGGAAAGGAGACACTCCACTATCTCATGACTTACCCTTTCAACCCTCTTCAATCTTGAGGTTCTAACCCTAATGGAGACCTCTCTCTCACCAAGGTGAATGAATCAATGCAAACCAATCAATCAATAGATCAATAAATCAAGCAAGCATTAAGAACACAAGATTAAAACTCAACTAAACTCGGATTAAAAGGAAAATACATTGTAATCAATACAAAGAATAGAATCCCAAGGTTCACATGCCTAAATACCCTCTAGGGTTTAGCTCTCCATAGAGCAAGTTACAAAACAATTAAAAGAGCAAAAATCTATTAAAGCTATGGAAATAAACCTCCTTGAATTCGTGATGATGGTCTTAATGGGTAGATTCAATGTCTTGATGGATTCATCTACGAAGCTAGGGCCACCAATGGCTTCCTTGATGCTATGACGGAGGAGAAATTGATCAAAGTTGGTGAAGAAATGCACCCAAAGTCACAAAGACCTCATCTCCAAACTCTAGTTGCCTTAGCTCTTCAAAGCTGTGAAAAAAGTTAACCTAAAATTGGGCAAAGTGGCCTTTTATAATAAGAATCGGGACTCCACATGGGCTGCCACATGCCCATGTGGAAATTTCATATATGCTTCAACAGTGACTACTACAATAACTGCTATAGAACTTTCATAAACAGTACTTCCAAAACTCTACTTCTTTTGAGGCCACACTGCTTGACACATGCTTGTGTGGTATATTATGTGGCTTCTTATTGACTAAACACCATTGGGAAGGCTCTTGAAGTCCTCACACAAACTGGGACAGTGAAGATGTGACTGCTTTTGTGCCTTCAAACTCACAAATTAGCTTGAACTCTTTCAGTAGTTGGCACACACCCCATGTGTATGAACACAGCTTCGGTCTTAATCCTTATGTCGCATAAAAGACTCCCAAATAGTGTCTTCATGACCTATCTTTGTTTCCTTTTTCTCTCTAAAAGCCTTCACAACCCTATTTTCACAACGAAACACCAAATACAATTTATGAGCCATAAAACATGATAAAAGTGATGCTCAATGCATGTAAGACATATAAAGAAATATGTTCACTGAAGCATTTATCAATCGGTCGTCAAGTAATACCTTCTTTGAGTACGCAAAAGTCATATTCTACAGGGCTAAGAAATTACAATTACTCACTCATTGCTCATTATCTAACCTGGCAATCTAAAGATAATTTGAGTTTGAACTAAAAACAAAGTAATCTAAAATAAAAGCTAAAGACAGGTATAAGAATTCTAGGGAAAATCCAATGGGATAGGATATCCACAGATGTGGATTCCCTTAGGTTTGCCAATGTGATGAAGATAATAAACCTAAAATTACAATAGTAGTATAGAATAAGATCTCTCTAAGGTAGACTATCCCTAAATACCTTGTCGATTAGTGCTCCTAATCCAATACGAGAATTGATCGAAATCCCTTTCAAAGTGATTACTCATATGACTGCTTTATGCTTCGGGAATCTCTGGTTTAGGATTAAACCTAAGTCAGAGGGCTACCAATACCTAAATTTCTTGGAGTATCAACACAAAGAACCCTTTTCAATCTATGTATGACCTAGTAGAACAAAGTATTGTACTTACCAAGTGCAATTCAAGAATGAATTGTAGAGATCTCCGTATGTAATTCAAGACATGCAAAGAACCATAGATTGAATCTCAAACCAACTAATTGTATTAAAAATAAATCAATCATCCAACATAGTCATGTTCATCCCAAGGTTCACCAACATCTAGTGACCTTGGGAGTTTCGCTCAAAATAATTAAGATTCTAACAACATAAAGAGACGAAAGCACAAAGAAACCCATAATGCAAACTCTCTCTAAATGTGCGTTGGTGAACAAGAGAAGCACTCCGAAGGATTGCTGAAGAAGCCAATCCTAGTATGCCCAAAATGTGTATTTCTTAAGTGTGCGGTAGCCTTTTGTGGTCGTCGGAGTGATTCCGGTAACGGATTTTCCAATCCTCGTTTTCCCAATTGAAATAATGTCTTAGAACCCTAGAACTTCCTCTTTGCCTTTCACTTCTTTCCAAAAGTCCTTTCTTTCTCCTCTTGATGTCTATTTATGTTTCCCTAGTCCATACAGGGCACATACTGCCAGCACAAAGCCTGCATAGGCATAATAGAAGTCATTCCTGTGTCATACGACCTTCATTTAGGCTGTATACCACCCGTATGGCTCTCTGGTGCTTCCATGAGGGTTGCTATAGTACTATTATAGTCTCTCCTGTTCAACATTGAAATTCTCCCGAAACACATCCTTGGGCTTTAGATGTCCTTCCCATGCTAAGCATAAAACGGGCATTGATCCAATGAAAATCTATTCAAAGTGCAACAAGTGCATACATGAAAATATTTATATTTAGACACTTATCAATTGAGAAATTCTTACACATAGATCACCACAATTGAACAAAATTGGACATAGATTGTGGACCCCATCCCTTTATGCTTATTAATAATATTATTATATTTACTGTTAGTTTTATGTTTTCAGTTATTATTATTATTATTATTTGAAATCTAACCACGTCTCCTTCCATGATCTCATGCTCTTCACCTCCTTTTGATTTAGTATTTCCATTTAAGAAAAGTGAGACCTAGCATCCCTCCCCGGTTACAACGTGGTTTTGGTGACGAAAACGAGGAACTCACCTCCGTGGGTGCTTGGTTATGAGTGGAACCTTGATTTGACTCTCTTGTTCTCATAGTTAGGTTAATCTTATAGAAAGTCTTTGGTCTCAGATTCTATTCTGATCATCTTAAAATTTTATATCAGTCTGGACTAAAAGGAAATGACTGAGCCATCTATGCTTGTTATGTGAAGGATTTTATTTATTTGAGGATATGATTCAGGAATTCACTTTTATCATAGCAGAGATCCCTCTTTCATTTAGGAGATGTAGAGGCCGAAATTGGAGGAGATAAAAATACAGAATTTGTAGATCTTAATCTTAACTAGCTTAATGCAAAATTCCATATTTTCTACATGTGTATGATGTAAGTTACGGCCTTTAAATTTAGGTGATATGGATAAGATTTATGTGTGGACCTTGAATAGTTATTGATATTATTTATCACTTTAGAGTTTGAATTAGATATAGAATTATATAGGAAAGTTGTAGAAGTTGACATTATCTATTGATCTACAAAATATTTAAAATTATGCCTCTGTAATGTTTGAGTTACAGCCATATTACTATACTTGTGCTCAAATGACATTTCTATAGAAGGCATGAAGATTGGTTAGACAATTTCATTGTCTTAGATTTGGAATCAAAACGCATTCTCAATTAGAAATTTATTCCATTTTGAGTTGTTATCTTCTTGTAAAGTTTGATTTGATTTGAAGGTTTATACTGTGAGATATTCTTGTTAGGAAGGGTTTGTCTGAATTTTCTAATTTGCAAAATTAGATTTACTCAAATTCATGGTTTAAATTTTATAGATCTCAAAACTTTGTAAAATTTGGATATGTTATAGTCGTAGATGTTTGGTTTTCTTAGAAGGTAGAAATTCCTGATTTTGATGAGAATTAACAATGTTATGCCGTTTTCTATCATCAAGGGCATGATGGAGTTGTTTATTAGCCATTTGTGCTTGTAGCTTCATGGGTGTCATGAAATTCTTCTTGCATATCTTTGGTTATTTATTTTAAATTCTTATTTTCAGTAAATCTGATGGGGTTTCTTCCTAGTATAAGATTCCTCGAGAGAAGGTTATTGGTGTGAGTTAGAGTTTTTGGGCATTGGACAAGTAAGATCAACATAGAAATTCTGTATATATCATACACAAACTTTTCTTTTTTTGCACTCCCAAAATTTCTGGGGAAAATTCTATTATTATTTTTTATTTAATATTTTAATGGATTACATATGTGCTAGTTGATCATTTTGATGATTGATTTTGTTATGTTGTTTTAATTGAATTATTGTTGTCATATATTATCATTGACTTATTTTGATGCAATTGGAAATATTTTCATTAGAAAATGGGATCATCGAATTTTAGTATTTTTGCATTGACAACGATTTTGAACCTGACATACTTTTGACATAGAAACTTGCAGTCCCCGAATTAAGTTTGCACTAACCCTATCATTGGGGGTTAAACATTGACCGTGTCGACATGTAACCCTATTAAAAAACTATGGTTTAGCATCATTCTGTCAGTGGAGAATAACGACTTCTGGTAATCTGGCTTGGGCTACTAAGGGTAAACAAATAAACCCTGAAATTCTGACTCAGGTCACCAAGTTTAAATATATGAGTTATGATGTTTTGTTTTGGCATTAGTTATTAGGGGGACATATATTCCCATTCATTTTGATAAATTATATTTGTTTGAAATATTTTGATTTCTAGGTTTTATATCTGATAATTATTGTACGACGTCATTCTTAAGTATAATTTTGAAGTTTATGAAATTTTTATGTTATCCTAGTATTTTTAGTTGGTACTTAGTGGGTTGTCAAGCTCATAAATAGTTGTTTTATTCTTTTCAGATTAGGAGTATGTGTGAAGTGGATAGCTTAGTGGGTGTGAACAAGTAATATACCTATTCCTGGTATAGTTTGAGCTCAAATTTTTGTTTGTATTGTAAACTTTGAGTTTGTATTCAGTAAATTTGTATATTTCGGATTTTGACTTTCGGAATTTACAATTTTGTTAGATTGTATGTTCTATTTGAGATAGGTTCTGAGGCCTTGCGTGCCTATCGTGCTATATACTATGGGTGCGCAGCTGTTTGTTAGCGCACAAGGTCTAGCGAGCAAGGTTCGGGGCATGACATAGACCTAGAGGTAGAGGGTTGAGTGCCTCGATTCTCTTGATTAATGTTGCCATACATCCGGATTTCATCAAGTCCTCATGCAATCATAGGAACCTAGATTAGAGAAAAATCTCAATTTTGTTTCCTAGGGGATTAGTCACTAATCTCCTTGAGAAAAATATTAGTATAATTTAGGAAATGTGGGTTTAACCCTTTTCACAGGGTTCATAAAGCATTGATGCAGTCATACGTGTATATGCTAGGAACAAATTCCAGTCTAGCTGTGTAGAGGAATAGTTGATTATCACCTTAAGAAAGGGGTGTGTATATACTAGGAACAATTGTGGTCCAATTGATTCATCTTTTGTCCAATATCTTATTTTAGCACTTCATTAGATATCCTAGGGGGATTCCTTGTTCAAATACCTCCTTTTTCCAATTTACAGTGTTCTTTATAGCTTTTGATTAATTTTGTTTTTATTCATCATCTTTGTTTCTTATTGTCTAGATAATAAACAAATAACTAGTACTAAAACTACTTAGCATGCAATTGGCCCATGACAATCTCCTATTATACCATAACTCATTCCAAGGGTATCACAACTAACTTGCGACAATCTCGTATTATACTAAGAAGGAAAGTTAATAAAATACTCATCAAGATTGAGTTATTGGCACATGATATTGCTATAAATATTTAAAGACAAAGTTTAATTCCTTGCTAATCTCCTAGATATTTGAGAAATAATTAATAGTCAATTTTTCAAAATATATTAGCTGATTAAAGTCCCAAGCAAGATGACTATTAAATCCTGATATAAAATTAACACTAAAAACATGGTTAAAAATGGTAATAATGATCTGGGAAATAACACTGCAACACAAAAGGCGTATTGTGACATTTTTGAATCAACATTTTTGGTAAATATCACTAGAATTTATTAAAATAATTTGTAAGCAATAGTTGTAATAAATGTTGGTATACTTTGATTTGTTAATATATTTATAATGGCGTTTCTACTTATAGTCACAAAAGTTTTTGTTTTATGATTATTTTGAAGATTTTAGGGATGTTGAAAGAAATATCAATACAATATTATTTGTTAAGGTGCTTATTACGACCAATGTAAGAAATGTCACAATTCAATATGACTTTTATTGCATCAATTTGTTATGATATATTTGAAAATGCCATTTTAAGGTAGAATATATATATATAGATATATGCATCAGCATCGGCGGATGAAAAGGGGGGGCTATATGTATGCAATGACCTTCAAAGAGAGTTATGTGAAAGAAAAAACAAAAAGGGCCACCGCCCTCTGCCGCTCTAGATTTTGGAAAATTTCCCTCTGGTTCCCCTAATTTTTGTAAAATTATTTATATTGTTAGAAAAATTATTTATATATAAATATAAACTTCAAAGAGAGTTATATGAAAAAAAAACAAAAAAGGCCACTGCCCTCCTAGATTTTGGAAAATTTCTTTCTAGCCCCCTTAATTTTTGTAAAATTTTTTATATGGTTTAAAAAAATTATTTATATATAAATATAAATTTCAAAGGGAGTTATGTGGAAAAAAAATTAAAACCGTTTGTGAGACAGTGAGTAAGTAACCTATCTTCTCTCAATCTCCCTCCTTCGCTCCATGACCTATCCTCTCTTTTCCTCACTTTAGGTTTTGCCACCACCTTGCCATCACCGGCCGACTGTTCACGGTCCACGGCATAATGCTCTCCAAGACTCCAAAGGTATCATCTTGCTCTAGTTTTATTTGAATTTTGGGATCATGATTGATGATTTTTGTTAGATTTAGATAAAATATGTAGCATTTGTGGATGAATTAATCCTGAGATTGAGTTTGGATCCATTTGTTTGCTTATCCTTGAGGAGTTTTCATGGTGTCAGAGGATTGTTTTGGGGGATTTGAAGATGTGAGTCTTAGATAATTTGCTTAGTGAATTTGCTTAGGGTGATTTGTTCTTATATTTTGCTTCTTGTTGGTTATGAATTATAAGATCGGGTATTTAGGTTATGAATTATATTTTCTAATTAACATGAGTTTGATTATATTTAGAAAATTTTCATAATGGATCAGATAGTTCTCTTTGTTAGTTATATATTTTCTAACATATTTCTTTGTAACCTTTAATTATAATATTTATCTAATCAATTTCTATATTAATTAATTTAGATTATTCAAATGAAGAATCAAACAATTGATTCTAAGAAAAGAGGCTCTCCTAGTAGTTCATCTACTCCATTAAATTTATTTGAGTCTTCAAGTGAAATTATTGTGCATTAGGAAGAATTAGCAACTAAAGCTCCTCGATTAGCTAAAAAGAAGATGACCTAGATTCTTTGGAAAGTGATCCTGGAAAGCGCCCACCAATTTGGAGTTATCCAATCCACCAACAAGATGAAATTCGGCGTACTTACATCAAAGCCGGTCCTTTTCAACATATAATGTCAGAATATCCTTTAGATGAAAAAACTCATCATCGTTTTGTCAGAATATCATTGTTGATGAAGCAAGAGATGAAACCAAAATGGAGCAAATGGCCATTGTCTTGAGATTTGTTAATAAAGTTGGACTTGTGAAGGAGCATTTTTTTTATTTGGTTCATGTTTCTGCACCACCTCACTAACTTTGAAGAAAGAAATATTTAGTGTTCTTCGACACAATCTCAATGTATCAGATATTCATGGGCAGGGATATGATGGAGCTAGTAATATGTGTGGAGAGTGGTATGGGTTACAAGCTCTTATCTCCTATGAGTGTCCTTACCCATATTATATACATTGTTTTTCTCATTGTCTTCAATTGGCTTTAGTAGCAGCATCTCAAGAGGTCATTCCAATCCATTAATTTTTTTTTTCTAAGTTAACTACTGTTGTTAATATAGTGGGATCTTCTTGCAAATGACATGATCAGTTACAAGCTAGTCAAGCGGTTAAAATTGAAAGACTTCTTTCTATTGATGAACTAGAAACCGATAAAGGTTTGAATCAAATAGGTAGTTTAAAATGAGCTGGGGATACTAAATGGGGTTCTCATTTGAGCTCTCTTCGAAGTTTGAGAATTATGTTTGAAGC
Source organism: Dioscorea cayenensis subsp. rotundata (assembly GCF_009730915.1). Taxonomy (NCBI): domain Eukaryota; kingdom Viridiplantae; phylum Streptophyta; class Magnoliopsida; order Dioscoreales; family Dioscoreaceae; genus Dioscorea; species Dioscorea cayenensis. The sequence goes on from NC_052478.1 coordinate 14,918,935, forward strand.
TAATTGCATAGTGTTAAAGAACATAATATCTGATGGAGAAACCTACACTCAACGGGGAGATGCAGATGCAGCTTATGATGCAATTACCTCTTTGAATTTGTGTTCAATTTGCATCTTATGATTAAAATTATGGAAGTTACTCATGATCTTTGTCAAGATTTGCAACATAAGTCTCAATATATTATAAATGCCATTCATATTGTCTCTTCAACAAAAATAAAAATTCAAAGATTAAGAGATGATGGATGGGATCTTCTGTTTGAAAAAGTAAAGTCTTTTTGTCAGAAGCATGGAATAGATGTTCTTGACATGGGTGCTCCCTATACTTTAGGTTGAAGTCGATCTCACCTTCAAAGGATCCAATTACAATGGAACATCATTTACGTGTTGATATTTTTTATGCAACAATTGATTCTCAATTGCAAGATCTGAATGAAAAGTTTAAAGAAGATATGGTAGAATTTCTTGTGCTCTGTTCTACTCTGGATCCTCTAGATGACTAAAAATCATTCAATATTGATAATATATGTAAGCTTGCAAAGAAATTTTATCTTGTAGACTTTTCAGAACAAGAGAAATTGCATTTGAGATATCAATTAGAACATTTTGAGCTTGATATTCATTGGCACTCAGCTTTGCAGAATTTGTCTTCAATCTCTGAGTTATACCAAGGATTGATGAAGACAGGAAAGTGAAGCATTTACCCTCTTATAGATAAATTAGTTCCACTCGTGTTGACTCTTCCTATTTCTACAGCTACTATTGAGCATGCATTTTTCGCTATGAAAATTTTGAAAAAAAAAAACTTTGAAATAAAATGGAAGATGATTATTTGGGGAGTTATTTGATTATATATATTGAAAAGGAAATTGTGCAAATGTACGATGATGATTCAATTATATACGATTTTTGTAACATGAAAGAAAAAAGGTGACAATTTAAAATGCCCAACTTATTCAAATAAGTGAGTTGTGTCTATATTTTATTTATTTATTGTAGTTCATGCAAACTTATATATATATATATATATATATATATATAATTGTGGTTTAATTAGTTTTCTTTCTTTTGATCAGATGGTAGAAGTCTAAAAGATTGCGTTATTATTTGGAGTTCAATATTTTGGTATTACAAGTTGGAAACATCATGCAATTATCAAAGTTATAATCTTAAACTTTAATTTTATTTGTATTTGAAATCATAAATATATAGTAGTGTATATTAGTATTTGTGAACTAGGATTGACAAATGGTGTTGTGTAAATAAATACTTGCTATTAGCTTTGTTATGTTTCTTTTGATTGAATTATCCGGATTAAGTACAAAATTTCCTTTAATGTGAGATAAATATTGCAACCATAATCTTTGGTCTATTCTTTGTATAGAAAATTTGAATTTTGAGACTACCATATCAAGCTTGTGAGCAATATTTGTCGTATTAGACAATGACTATAGAAGTTCGCCTCCCCTAAGTTTAATTTCTAGATCTCCCACTGTATATATATTTACTTTTTAAAAAAATATAAAAGATAATTTGAAATTGAAGAAAAAAAATGCTGTATTTGAGAAAAAAAAAATAAAAACGACAATATTTTTTTAACAGTGCCAAAAATTAAGCTACATTTTTTTTTACGAGCACCAAAATCTACGCAACTTATATATTCAAGATCTATAAGACAAGAAAAAAAATTTTAAAAGTGCAAAAGACCAAAACTAAAGTTATTGTCAGGAGATAAAGTATGTATCTCAATGTTTTTTATTCCATAGTATTTTTTAGCACTGTTTTTCTTTGGCTTTTCTCCTTGTTGACATGATGGTGGGGTGGTCATGATATGATGGGATGGTCGACATGGCATGGATCTCATTAAGGTGTCAATCCTTGAAATCGCCCTTTAGTTTTTTTATTTAACCTTGGTTTTATTGAAGTTTTACAATTTGTCCCTTTTTTAATTTTTAATTTTTTTATAAGGTTCTTGCTATACTTAAATGAGATACACATTGCTTTGGTGAAGTTTTATAATTTGTACCTTTTTAATTTTTATTTGTATAGGGTTCTCATTATAGTTATGATACACACATAGCTTTGTTGAAGTTTTATATTTCATATTTTTTTTCTAAGTTCAATTTTTTTTAAGGGTTCTTATTATAGTTATGACAGACAGATAGATAAACTTAAACAAATTATATATTCTTCTTTTATAGAAAAATAGTTTATTTATATTCTTTTTCATGCTAATTATATATCCTCTACATAGTTTTTTTATATTTCAAATTATTGTTGATTCCAATATATCATATATGTTTATATTTAATTTGATTTAATTTTTATTGTTATATTATCTTTGTTTTATTAAATATAATAATTATTGTAGGCTAGACATGTTGGAAGTAGTATTTTCAATTAGCCACTACTTGTCAATTTCATTATAGCGATAATGATCCCTTTGATCGAATTTTTATAATATTATCTTAATTAAATTTTCAAATTGTTAAAATTATAATTATATTATTTATTTATCAAATTTTATTTATTAATTGATTTAGATACCCACCGATATATTTGTATGTTTTCTTCTACAAATGAGAGACCATCATGATAAATTTAAAACTAATTTTAACGATTGAAGTCTTAGCTTTATTACAATGCTTGAAGTTATTTTTTTGAGATTTGAAGATCATGCTGACATTATTTTAATTAGTGGTTTAGTGCTAGGTGGGATTTTTAAAATTTTTTTATGACTTTTTTGTTAAATTATGTAAATTAATTTTACAGAATTTAAATTTTATCTCATATTTAACTATTAAATTGTTTGTAAATAATATTTAAATTAGTATTGTGAAAAATTATATAATATTTTTTCAACACTTGCGAATGTTGTATTTCGTTGTTGTCCACAAATGCTACATTGTTAAAACAACATTTACTAAATGTTGATATAAGACTTTTAAGAGACACTTAACAAATGTTACTAAATAATTCTTTGTACCAACATTTATAAATGACATTTGATTTTAAAATTAGATATGGTGAATAATATCTACCAATATTTACAAATATCGAATTAAATTGGTATTCATAATTGCAATTTTGCTAAACTAAAGTTTATAAAAGATTAATATAAGTAATTTAAGAGACCTTTAACAAATGTTACTATATAATCTCTATAACAACAACTAGAAATGTTGCAATATTTCAAAATTAAGGTGATAAAAACTTGTGTCAACATCTACACATGTTGCACAAAATTAAAAAGAAAAAACAAATTGTTCCTCAAACCATAAATAAATGTTGGAATAAAATCCATATTGAGACTATTTACAAATGTTGGGAAAATATTACAATAAATGTTGGAATATATAGGTACCAAAGGTTCTTAGAAATGGCACAATAAAGTATATCGACTGTGGCAATTGCAACATATAATCGGCATTTGTCATAAAAGTCGGTATAGAGCTATTCTAATGGTTTTTTCTATTTTATGACATATGACAAATGTCACAAAAACCCATTTTTTTATTTCTCATTCGAATGAGAAATAAATATTAAAGTAGCAGATCATCCTATCTTACCTTTCTAGATAATTGAATGTAACAACTTCATTACCCATTGATCAAGAAAGAAAATCATGTTGAAAAGCTTGTCCTAATCTAATAGATCTAATTACCATGGAATCCTTATCCTAAGAGGTCTAAATAGGAAGGAAACCCATTATAGTGTGAACCGCAAGAATGGCATTCCACTTAAGAGTATCATATGCCATGTGAATGTTGATTTCAATTAACAGCGTAAGGGGGGAATCAGAGTTGTAGCCAACGGAATTTGTCATCTAAATAGGTATTAAAAAGTTTCTTAAGAGTTGAGTGCCCAATAACAAACCCACTTGCTCAATGCTAATCAAGGGCAGATTAAGCCTTTTAAGTCTATTAGAAACAATGTTGGAAATAATTTGATAAGAAATATTACAAAAGAATTTATTGTGAAAATCAGAGATACGAATGCTTGAAATTATCCTACTATGGAATACAACAAATTAAAGTTTGAAAAGATGATTTAGGAAGAAATAAAGGAATCACATAAGAAATACTCTACTTCACATAATAAAACATCCCTAATATCATGCCACAATATTTTCAAAATTCAACATTAAGCTCATTACGTCATAAGCTTTTGCCAAAAAAAAAAACAAATAGTCCTACATGCCTCCACTTTGGTAATATGAGATGTCAGTAATTACCTATCCAACTAGAAAATTGTTTGAGATTTCCAAAATATATGTGTTCATTTTCAAAAGGTATTTGAAAATAGGATGGCATTTGACTAGGCATGTCCATTCAATGTAAATAACTACTCAATCAAGAGATATCTTCTTAATATTTAAAATACATATTTAATAGTTGAGATTAATTAATTAGTCAACATAACTCAAATGGAAAGGTGCTTTACATAGGTGGTGTTATCTTAAATAGTTATAACCACTGGTCGTGTTCTCTCAAATGGGTTTATACAAATAATAAGGGTCAAGAAAACATTGCAGCATTTCTCCTTCTCTGTAGTTGCCTGAACAGTTCCACCAATTCGCTATAGAAAGTTAGAAAAGAAATTAGATAACTATATAGTTTCTTAAGTTGTAAAATTTTGTTAGTGCAATATGGAATTTAATATTAGCCTTAAATATTGTATTTTCTTAGACTATTCATGTTACCTCTTGCATATAGTTTGATGGGTTGAGTCAAGTCTTACAAAAGTGATAATGTACCTTGAAGCCTTCTAGATAACTATTCATGTAAAAGGTTCAATTCTAAGAAAAAGAAGAAAATCTTTGTTGGCCTTATAAGAAGAGGAAAGTGTACTATTAAACAAGAAGGATCAAAGATTGGAGAACAAGAAAAGTACATTTATTAAATTTAATATTGATTCAAGTACTTAATAATAGAAATAAATGGAAAATCATCTAGAAGTGTCAAATGAAACTTTGAAAGTAGCGAAAAAAATTAGAGAACCTTTAGATGTCCCAATAATACCTAAGAATAAGAATATATCTTTTGATATCATGACATTTACGGAAAGCATTCCCAAACTCATCTATGATAGAATGGATCATACTCTTATGATTGTGAATTTTAGCATACATTATGAAGGAAAGTAGAGTTTTGATCTACCTCTTAGAGCCTTAGCAAACCTAGCTCTAGAATGATCATGAAGAGCATGAAGACGGAAAGGCTCATGAGAATTAGGATTAGAGAATTCGACACCTCAAGAAGAGTAATAGCATATTTAGAAATAGCCAACATGTTTATAAAGTATGAAAATAACACAAATACTTTAGTGAAAAATTAAATTAACTAAAAGTAACGTTTGCATTTTGAGTTTATTACATGTTTTTTTTTTAAGTTGATCTTATGATGCATTTTAAGCACGGTGAAAGGAAATCCATTGGTTTCTCAACATTTATCATAAAATTTCTATACAATTGTTATAAAGTAGGTGAATTCTATTCATTTGTAGATTCTCATTATCGTCAACCCAATATAAAAAATTATGCTAATTAGAGATGGTGCACTTCACCCTAACAATTGCAGGACATTGAAGCAGCCATCATTCACAAATAACCTCAAGCATATACTCTATTAGAGCTGGAAGTCTAAGTTGGCGTTATTTAATAGGCAAGCAGCTGACGTGGCAAAAGCGGTGACATGGCAAATGACTAGACGTGTGATGATGAAGATATGAAGACTAGAAGATCATGGTAGGAGCTTATGATTGAAGGATTTCTCTCAATACACCATATGGAGAAAATCTATTAGAAAGTATATCTTTGCAAAGAGCATCAAGGTGAAAGAAGCTCTCTTGAAAAGCAAGTTTATCTTAGATGTGATTTAATCTATCTTTGGTAAGGCCCAAGATGATGAAACTATCTCTGGTAAACTCTTTTCTCATAAGAGGTTTATTTCTAAAGAGAGGAATAATCTATTGTTGGCAAGAATAAAGATCATCACTTGAAGACCGAGGATTACATAGAACTTAGTTTGGTGTGAAGCTATTTAAAGACACAAACTAAGAAAGGCAAGGACAAGCTAACATGATTCTCAAGATCATAATTAAACAATGTCATTTGAAAAAAAGATCCAAAGCTATTTGTGGGTGAAGTATTTGAAGACATAATTTATTCAAAAACACAAGACAGCTATGGCAAGATTTGATAGAAGATTGAAGACCCAAGCTTGGATGAATGAAGATCATGCTTGGAAGATATTGAAGAGCTAAACTTGGATAAGAGGAGATCAAGTTTAGTAACAATATATTGAAGAACAAACTTAGATGAATGAAAATCAAGTTTGAAGATTTTGAGAAGACCAAACTTGTACCAAGTTTGGAAAGAAGATTGGGGGGATCTTTGGAGTCCATCTTTGGTGAGATGGATTCGCACCTGGGTGGGTGTGACCCTCGAGAAAGGGACCTGCTAAGATAACATGAGGAAAGAGGCTAGTTCAGGGGGAGTGGATTGCACCAATGTGAACTGGAGCAACCAAGAGGGTTAAAGGTGTCACAAGTCATGTTGCAACGGGAGTTGAAACTCAGTCAGGATCAGTAGGTGGGCCGTTTGCAAGCTCAGTTGCAAGTGGAGTTACAACATCTAACTTTGGAAGATGTCCAAGTTAGGAAGCCGCTAAGAATCTAAAAGAAAAAAATATTTTGGATGCAAGAACGTCCATATAAGATACCCTGCTTTAAGATTTAGGATGAGCCATGAGTGAGAGACCTTAGTGAGGGTGTTAAAGAGAGTAGGCATCCGGCATTCAAGAAAGGGTTATTCTTTGTCATTATGTAAGTGAGAGAGAGAGTGTGTTGTACTCATCATTCTTTACCTCTTTTAGTGGATTGTTCTCTTTGTGCTTGGGGCCCTAGACATAAGTAAGGTTGTGCCGAATTAGGTAACCAATTTGTGTGTCTCCTTTTTCTTGCATGTTTGTCGTTGAATCTATGGCAATTCCAACACTGTCGCTTAGTTCCTGCTAATCTTGTACGTGACACATTGGCAGAAGGTAATAAACTCGCTGTCCACTAGACTGGCTCGGTGGAACCCTGAAGAAACCAACTGAAGGTGCACTAGCAGATGAACTCTCATTTCTGCTCTTCTTTGAAGGTTGACTCATCTCTGCACTTCTTCTCTTACTCATGCTCTCTCGGACTTGTCTGCCCTTTAGAACCAACTTTTCTGCTCGAATGGCTAACTGCACTACCTCCTTAAAACTCTAGTTTCCTGTGATTGACATCGTCTCCCTGACGTTAAGGTTCAACCCTGCCTCAAACTTTGAACATAAAACCTCCTTATAACCCACCAGCTCAAGTACAAAATTTGCTATGTCCTTTAGCTCTGTCTCAAAATCCATCACAAATCTGCCACCCTGGCTCAAGTAAATGAACTCCTGCCTCTTCTGGTCTCTATGGAAACAAGTGCAGTACTCCTCATCAAACTCCTTCTAAAAATCTAATTAAATCAAAGCAACTCAAGAATGGATTTTCAGACTATCCCACCAAACTCTAGCACTGCCCTCAAGCAACGTCGTAGTGACCTTGAGCCTTAACTTCTCTTTTAGAATCATGTTGTCTAAAGTGGCTATCACTCTCTTCAACCACTCTTTGGCCACCATAGCATCACTCATGCCATCAAAGGAACTACAACACAACTGTCGGGCTTCATTTAGGAGCTTGGACAGGAATAAGCTCTAAGTGGACCTTTTGTCCTCTGTAGGGACTCGGGGAACTAACTGCTTTTGAGCCAATGTTTAAATAGGTGGCTGTGTAGTTAGTATAGACCCTCTATACATGCTCCAAAAGCTCATGAAGTCTCTGAACTCCTGATAAGTCGGTTGTCTATCCTGGCTGTCCCAATAGGCTTTGAAAGCCTACATCGCCTTTAGGGATGGAGTGTGCACATGGAGTATACACTAACGCTGCTATGGCATGTGCATGCCCCAATGAGGCAACCTGTTTAGGAAGCGAAGGAGCAGTAGGCACTCCACGCTGTCCATCTCTAGGCGATAGAGCAGTAGGCTCAACAGTAGGAGCAACTGCTCCACTGCGTGTGCGCTAGCATCGTGCTGGAGTTTTCACTGAAAAAGACTCCAAGACAACTTTCAAATTCAATTCCTATATGCAATAATGCTACACATTCAATTCTTACTAGATCCACTATCCTCAGTAGAGAGTTCTGTCCCTTTAAGAGCTTGGACATAAACAAGCTCTGATTAGACCTACTGCCCTCTGTAGGGACTCAGGGAACCGACTGCATCTGAGCCGGTACTGAAATAGGTGGCTGCGCAGTCAGTACAGACCCTCCATTCATGCTCCAAAAGCTTATGAAGTATCTGAACTCTTGATAAGTTGGATGTCTACCCTGACTGTCCCAATAGGTTCTAAAGGCCTGCATCGCCTTTGAGGACAGAGCTAACTCTAGCGCTGGGGCCTAGGGCACCAGCTCAGGTACAATTAGAGCGTGTACTGACGCTACTATGGTAGGTGCATGCCCCAATGAGGTAACCAGCCTAGGTGGTGAACGAGAGGACGGTAGAGATGGCATTCCACGCCATCGACCTCTAAGAGGTGTAGCAGTATGCTCAACAGAAGGAGCAACTGCTCCACTGCGTGCGCAAGTGTGTCGTGCTGGCATTTTCACTGAAAAAGACTCCAAGACAACTTTCAAATTCAATTCCTACATGAAACAATGCTAAACGCTCAACTCTTACTGGATCCACTAGTTACTAAAGTAAATAGTCAAAGATAATAATAGGGTACATCTATAAGTCTAAACCAATAGCTCTTATTGGACATGAAAACCACCGTGACAATCCCGAGGAGGAACACCCCACCACTAAACACTCAAGACACCGCTAGGCTAAACAACAACCTGGAAACACAATATCTGACACAGATATAGAAGTACACTGATACACACAGAAATGGTAACAACAACAATAATAAACGGAAATAAGGAGGTTCACAAATGCACAAGGGAGCAACAATAACAACAGTACACAGCTGATACACCAAGAATTTAAGAGTTGTTTAGATACAAAACCTTGCAACAAGGTTTACTACACACTAGTGGATCCATAAGTCAAACAATATGTCCATAATAAAAAATAAACATAAATGAACTAAAACGATACCCAGAAGATAGAACAATAGAAAATGCTCATCACGCCGCCATACAACCGCATCTACTACTGACAAAAGACTGGGAAGAGGAAAAAGGGGTGAGCAACATGTTACTTAGTGAGAGGAGGTTAGCACAACTCTAATAGTAATATACCACAATAATAACATCAAACTCCAAAATGATACTTTACTATTAAAATAGCTAGTTTAGAGCATGAATACATATAATAGCAAACTTTAATGCAATATAACAAGAAAGATAGAATAAAAGGCCATTATATCTCGATTAGGGTTTTAAAATATCAAAGTGTAAAAATATTGAATATTGAGTTCAAAATTATGAAAATAAGCTAATCATGAAGCAAAGCTTCCACAATAAACATGTAAATCAAAATAGTTTCTAATTATAAGTATAACAAAGTAAATAACATGAGTTTCACAATAAGTAAACATAATACTAGTGCCAAATCGAATTTATGGGAGACTGCCCTCCTAAAAGCAACAGCTGGCCTTCGCTCGCTCACCACAAATTCAAGATGACACTACAAAAGAAACAATGGGAATAAATCTGAAACCCAAAATAAAACAACATCCAACACTCACCCAGCATAAGGTGGTATAGAAACCTTCCTAAACCTTCATAAAGTGGTAATAGAGTCATTCTTAATAGTCCCACTGACTAAGTTGATGATTTCTCTTCCTCGCAAGCTAATCCTTGGCATACTCTTTGCCTTGAGCCAAAGCTTCTTCTCCTTGTCAAAGCACAACAAACAGCGTTAAAGATTAATACAAAAACCAAGCAAGAAACCATAGGTTCCTTCTACCAAACAACCCTAATCCACTCTAGGGCTTGATTAACTAAACCTCAGGTTACTAGTCAAGTTCTGGAGGGTTAGGTCTCCCTATATGCTAAAGAAATCAAGAAAACAAGGAAAACTCAGTGATAAGTGCTTGTGTATTAGTAATACGAAGTATTCTTTTTTTACAATGAGCATTACTTTTCTCAAATTTTATTGCTAATACATGTGTATTTGTGTTACTTTTGTGCATATAGGGTTGTGGAGACAATAATGGAAGAAAATAGGCAAAGTAGATCGTGGAGGCACTTTGTTAATGAAATCGTGGAGAGAACAAACGTGAAGACACAAGTTGTGCTCAAAGACATGTGATTGTGTGCCAACCTCCGTTGTGCTCAAGTGAATATTCAAATTGGAGGGGCACAAAGGCAGTCACACTCATGTGTTCTGAATTGTTCAATGCTTGCAAGATTGTCATCAAATGTGTTTTTATTTGAAGATGCAACGCGTTCTACAGCATGGACGTGTGCCCATTTATGTTGCCTCAATGAAAAGTACGGATTCGGGAGTATTTTGGTGGAGTACTGTAGAAGATTGTTATAGAAAATCACTGTTGCAATTTACTATATCAGTTACTGTTCATAGGCCGCTGAAAAATGAATTTTTACAGATTCACACGGGCCTGTGGAAATTCCACATGCCCGTGTGGATGCCCGGTTCCAGCCCATGTTAGTCAAGATTTCAGCCCGATTTAGGGATCCTTCTTTCCATCCTTTGGCCTATCTTTCTCATCTTTGGAGGCGCTCGCGGCTAGGGTTTGGAGAAACTTTGGCAATGCTTTTGTAGTGGTTCTACGGCCTTCAACACCTCGTTCCTTTAGAAGATAGTTATTGGGGGAGCTTTCGTCGGCATCGATTCAGCGAGATGTGCCCTATGCTTGACAAGGTAACCTTTGAAGAAGACGAGGCTACTCCACAAGACCATCGACACAAATACCAATGGGGTTTTAATTATGGATTGCATGCTTTTACTTTCGATTTCATTATTGATTGTATCTTGCTCCATGGAGAGCTAAACCCCTAGTGGGTACTTGGACTTGTAAACCCTAGGATGTTATTGTTTCTTTTAGCTTTCTATTATGTTTCTTTAATTGATGTCTTTAATTGAGTTCCAATCTTGAATGCTTGTTGAATGGTTTTCCCTTAGAGTGACACTAGGGTTGAGAACCTATATTGGTAATCCTTGTGAGTGAGTAACACACTATAAGGGATAGACAAAGCATGATTGGAGAGGGTCGAGAGGGTGAGTTGAGAGGTAGCAGAACGTCACCTTTCCCCTCCAATGTGATTTATCCTTCCTCCGTGTTCCAAGAGTTCTTTGTGTCACAATAGAGTGAAGTGCTAAGAGAGGAACTCCGCTGGGGCTTAGTTACGCAAGCAATAGAGTGAAGCGTTGAAGTAATCGTTAGTGCTGGGGCTTAATTGTGACTAGGGGTCTTTCGCCTGGACCAAAGGGTTAGATCTATATTAGGAAATAGGGTTTATCACTTGGAATCCCTAGAACTTTAAGAAACATTACACAGTGTGAGGTGTCAAGATTGAGCGATTTCTCCGCCGAGGCATAGTGTAGGGTTAGTCATGGTTGACCTTGGGTTTGGGACAGTATGTTTTAGGATTTTCACGACTCATTAAGTGTTTAGTTTTAGGAGATACAATAGTTGATTTTGTACTTGAAGCAATAGTCCTAGGGGGAGTAATGTTTGGGTGCCCCACTTTCTGTTGATTGCCTCTCCTATCTTTATTTATGCCTCCTTCTTCTTTTCTTATTTCTATTTTCATTGATATTGTTCGCACCACTATCGATCCATCTTCACTATAGTTAAATAGAAATCCTTGTGTTTCTGATCACTATTCCCTATGGATAGGACTGCCCACTCACCAAGGTATTATTACTTCGACAAACCTGTGTACTTGCGGTACACATGCAAAGGGCGTTGTCAAGTTTTTGGCGCCGTTGCCGGGTAGTAGCCATTTTAGAAAAACTTTGTACTTTACTATTTTAGCTATTCACCATTTATTCTATTTCCCACTTTCTTATTCTTCCATCGTTGTGATTTATTTTTCTTTCTTTGGTTACAGCTCCAGGTTATGACCCAAGGGAACCCTTCAACATTGGTTAAAGGTGATCCTGAACTTGAATGAACACTTCATAGAAAGGGAAAGACCCTGTGCAAGAACAGACAAATCAAGCTAAGGTAGAAGGTGAAGGGTCAGATATGGCAGAACAAGAATGAGCAGTAGAGGACACTGTCAGATGATGCCAGACCTATAATTCTTGGCACACAATTTGGCATTGTGTGGCCTCCGATTACTACTCAAAATTTTGAGCTCGAGCCAGCATTCATCCAAATGTTACAGCAGTCGGGACAGTTAAATGGTTTGGCCAATGAGAATCCAAACAATCACATAGAGAACTTCTTGGAATTGTGCGACATGCTCAAGATAAATGGTGTTACGGATGATGCTATGAAGTTAAGGGCCTTCTCATATTCCTTGTAAGGGAGAGCTAAGCAATGGCTTCATTCATTACGTACAACATCGATCACTACATGGGAGGAGATTGTAGAAGCTTTCCTTGCTTGATATTTCCCTACCGGAAAATCTGCGAAGCTTAGGAATAAAATATCCTTTTTTGTGCAAATAGAATTAGAGTCTCTATTTGAGACATGGGATAGGTTCAAGGAGCTCCTGTGGAAATGTCCTCAACATGGGTTCCCCGAGTGGATAATTATTCAGACTTTCTATAATGGGTTGAAACCAAGCACGAAGCAGTTACTTGATGCTGCAGCAGGAGGTACCTTAGGGAGCAAGACCCCGGAAGAAGCCCGGCATCTCATTGAGGAAATAGCTATGAATAGTTATCAGATCAGTGGAACACAAGGGACAGAAAGAAGGTAGCCGGATATCATGAGAATTTGAGTCATTGAGCAAGAAGTTAGATGCTCTAACTTCTCCTAGAATGACGGCCTTGACTAGTTGTACTGGGTGTGGGGGCGGACATGCTTCATCTGATTGTCCAATTTCTATTAGTGGTACATCCTCGGTAGAACAAGTGGACTTTGTGGGTAATGCAATGAGAAACCAACCTAATCCATATAGAAATACCTACAATTCGGGTTGGAGGAGCTACCCAAATCTTTCATGGAGTAATCAAGGGCAACAAAAGATGATGGCACCACCCAGTTTCCAACAACAACAACAACAAGCCTCAAATATGGAGAATCGAGTTTTAGGGTTGGAGAACAGGATGACTGATCTAGAGAAGGCTTTGACCAAGTTCATTGCATCATCGGATACAAGATTTCAGTCGATTGAAGCCACACTTCGCAACCACACCGCGTCATTGCATAATTTGGAGAATCAAGTGGGACAAATTGTGAAGTCATTATCGGAGAGTTCTCAAGGAAGCTTGCCTAGTAACACCAAAACCAATCCGAGAGAATATGTGAGGGCAATCACTTTGAGAAGTAGTCGTGAGGTTGTGGATAGGCTTTCAGGTGAAAAGACCGATATTGAAGCACTGAGGTCGTGGAGGTTGAGGAGAGAACAAAAGGAAAAGAGGTGGCATCACCACCTTACAAGCCAAGAATCCCTTATTTTTCAAGATTGAAGAATGACCAAAATGATTAGCAATAGAAGAAGTTCTTGGGGTTATTCAAGCAGTTGCACATCAACATCCCGTTTGTGGAGGCGTTGTCTTAAATGCCTCATTATGCAAAGTTTCTCAAGGACCTCTTGACCAACAAGAGGAAGTTGGAGGAGAGTACATCTGTGATTCTAGATGCTTTATATTCGGCGGTGTTACAAAAGAATATGCTAAACAAGAAGAAGGGCCCAGGAAGTTTATCATTCCGTGCAACATTGATAATATGGGTGAAGAAAAGGCATTGGCAGACCTAGGGGCTAGCATCAATGTGTCATGCCTTATACATTCTTCCAAAAGCTAGGCTTGGGAGAGCCTAGGCCCACTCAGATGACATTATAATTGGCGGACCAAATGGTTAGACATCCAAGGGGCATCATTGAAGACGTACTTGTGAAGGTCGATAAGTACATATTTACTATAGATTTTGTAGTATTGGATGTTGATGAGGATGTCGATGTCCCGCTGATACTTAGGAGGTCGTTACTGTGCACTTCCAAGGCTCTTATTGACATGGATGGCGGGGAGTTGACCTTACGAGTTGGTGATGACAAGCTCACATTCCCCCTCGCCGAAGCCATGAGACATTCTCTCGACTTTGATGATACTCTTTACTTTCTTGACACTATCTATGAACTAATAGATGAATATGTACAGGAAATGATGAATATGGACCCATACGAGAGATTGCTAGACCAAGAAGTGGAGAATGAATACGTGATGACGCTTGGTCTATAGGAAAAGATACAACCTACCCCGGGGATCATGAAGAAGATGCTCCGGAAGATGAAGCATGCAAGGAGACGTCACAAGAAATGCCCTAAGGCTAATGGGGATGAGCAAGAACGGAGTAAGGGTGACGAACCCTTGTGCGGTAACAAACATGATAACTCCCCATCTATTGTAGCAAATCACTATAGCAGTTACTGTTCATAGGCCGTTGAAAAACCAAGTTCTGCAGATTCACAAGGGCGTGTGGAAGTTCCACACGCCCATGTGGATTCTCGATTCCAGCCCTATATAAAGCCGCGATTCAGCCCGATTTCAGAATTTTTCTTTCCATCTTTTGACAGGCTGGCTGCTAGAGTTTAGAGCGGTTTTGGCAAGGCTTTTGGAGTGGTTCTACGACTTTGACACTGAGTTTCTCTTGGAAGATAGTGATTGGGGGAGCTTTCATTATTTCCTTCTTTCATTTCTCTTGGAAGCTCTATCCTTATTTCCTTCTATGCTTTAATGGTTTATTTTTGCTTGAGGACAAGAAAAAGCTTAAGTGTGAGGAGTTTGATAAGTGCTTGTGTATTAGTAATATGAAGTATTCTTTTCTTACAATAAGCATTACTTTCATCAGATTTTATCCCTAATACATGTGTATTTGTGTTACTTTTGTGCATATAGGGTTGTGGAGACAATAATGGAAGAAAGTAGAGAAAGTAGATTATGGAGGCACTTTGTTAATGAAATCTTGGAGAAAACATACGTGAAGATACAAGTTGTGCTCAAAGACATGTGAGTGTGTGCCAACCTACGTTGTGCTCAAGTGAATATGCAATTGGAGGGGCACAAAGACAGATACACTCATGTGTTCCGACTTGTGCAATGCTAGCAAGATTGTCATCAAATGTGTTTTTATTTGAAGATGCAATGCGATCAACAACATGGACGTGTGCCTTTTTATGTTGTCTCGATGAAAAGTGTGGATCCAGGAGTATTTTGGCGGAGTACTGTAGCAGATTACTGTAGGAAATCACTGTAGAAATTTAGTATATCAGATACTGTTCGCAGGCCGCTGAAAAATGAATTTCTGCAGATTCACACGAGCGTGTGGAAATTCCACACGCCCGTGTGGATACCCGATTCCAGCCCTATGTAAGTCGCGATTTCAGCCCGATCTAGGAATCCTTCTTTCCATCCTTTGGCCTATCTTTTTCTCATCTTTGGGGGCGCATGCGGCTAGGGTTTAGAGAGGCTTTGGCAAGGCTTTTGGATACCGTAGTAGATTACTGTAGCAAATCACTGCAGCAATTTACTATATCTGTTACAGTTCACAGGCCGCTGAAAAATAAATTTCTGCAGATTCACATGGGCATGTGGAAATTCCATAGGCCCATGTGGATGCCCGATTCCAGCCCTATGTAAGTCACGATTTCAGCCCGATTTAGGGATCCTTCTTTCCATCCTTTGGCCTATCCTTTTCTCATCTTTGGAGGCGCGCGGCTAGGGTTTAGAGAGGCTTTGGCAGGGCTTTTGGAGTGGTTCTACAGCCTTCAACACCGCGTTCCTTCAGAATATAGTTATTGGGGGAGCTTTTATCATCATCGATTCGGCAAGGTGTTTCCTAGGCTTGACAAGGGAACCTTTGAAGAAGACGAGTCTACTCCACAAGACCATCGACACGAATACCAAGGGGTTTTACTTATGGGTTGCATACTTTTACTTTCGATTTCATTATTAATTGTATCTTGCTCCATGGACAACTAAACCCCTAGTGGGTACTTGGACTTATAAACCCTAGGATGTTATTGTTTCTTTGATCTTTCTATTATGTTTCTTTAATTGATGTCTTTAATTGAGTTCTAATCTTGAATGTTTGTTGAACGGTTTTCCATTAGAGTGACACTAGGGTTGAGAGCCTACATTGTAATCCTTGTGAGTGAGTGACACACCATGAGGGTTAGACAAAGCAAGATTGGAGAGGGTCGAGAGGGTGAGTCGAGAGGAAGCGGAACGTCCCTTTTCCCCTCCGATGTGATTTATCCTACCTCCATGTTCCAAGAGTTCTTTGCCATCACAATAGAGTGAAGTACTAAGAAAGGAACTCCGCTGGGGCTTAGTTGCACAAGCAATAGAGTGAAGCATTAAAGTGATCCTTAATGCTTTGGGAATAAGGTTTATCATTTGGAGTCCCTAGAGCTTTAAGCAACCTTACATAGTGTGAGGCGTCGAGACTTAGTCATGGTTGACCTTAGGTTTGGAACCGTGTGTTTTAAGATTTTCACAACTCATTAAGTGTCTAGTTTTAGGAGACATAATAGTTAGTTTTACACTTGAAGCAATAGTCTTAGGTGGAGCAATGTTCTGGTGCCCCACTTTCTATCGATTGTCTCTCCTATCTTTTTATTTATGCCTCCTTCTTCTTTTCTTATTTCTATTTTCATTGATATTGTTCACACCACTATCGATCCATCTTCACTATAGTTAAATAGCAATCCTTGTGTTTATAATCATTATTCCCTGTGGATATGACGACCCACTCACTAGGGCATTATTATTTTGACAAACCTGTGCACTTGCGGTACACACACAAAAAGGCGTTGTCACTTATTGGTGCTATAGTAAATCTAACCTAGCTAATGAAGGATCTCTCTCAATCCTTCATCAAACTAAGGAAATACAACCTAACAAGTTCCCCTTTCTTATATCCCGCAAGTGCACTGGCTTGTCGAAATAATAATCCCGGGTGAGCGGGGTCGAATCCACAGGGAGTAGGGAGTGAAAATACTTAATTTGATTCTTAGCTATGTGGAAGATCAATTGTGATAGGTGTGAAATTGATTCAATTCTCAACAATAAAATCAACAAGTGAAAGAGCAAAAGTAAGAAGAGGGTAAGGCAATCGATAAAGATGGGGTACTCGGATAATGCTTCACCTAGGATAATCGCTTCAAGTGCAAGAACTCTCTATTATGCTTCCTAATCAATGCAATGGTGAGTCGTGGAAATCCTTACAAACATAGTCCGAAATCTAAGGTCAACTATGCCTAACTCCATACATGTCCCGGAGGAGAAATCGAACAATTTCAACAAGTTGGGGAAAAGATGGAGAAAAGAATGCTGAAATCGGGGCTGAAATTGGCTTTAAATAGGGCTAGAATAGGGCGACTCTACGAGCATGTACGGAACACGTGCCCGTGCGGAATTTCCACACGGCTGTGTGGATTCTCTGTTTCTACGATTTTCGGCCGGCTGTGAACAGTAACTGCTACAATGATTTTTTGCTGTGATTTGTCACAGTAACCTGCTACAGTACTATGCCAAAAAAATACTCTCGAATCCACTTTTCATCGAGGTAACATAAACGGGCACACGTTTATGCCGTGGATCGCTTTGCTTCTTCAATGACGGTTAAGATGATGGAGATCTTGTTCTATGTGCATAAGTCGGAATGCTTGAGTGTGACTGCCCTTGTGCCCCTCCAAATGGTTGTGTAAACTCAAATACGGGGAGGTTAGCACACACTCTAGCATCTCGCACCCGACTTATATCTTCGCGTTTGAACTTTAGCAAGATTTCGTCCAAAATCGTGCATTGTGATCCACATTGGCTTCTTTCCTTCATAATTGGTTTCACAACCCTACATGCACGAAATTAACATAAAAACACACATATTAGTGTAAAAATCTGAGGAAAGTAATGCTCAACATAAGGAAATAATGCTTCGCATTCATATCGCACAAGCACTTATCAAACTCCCCCACACTTAAGCGATTGCTTGTCCTCAAGCAAAAATTAAAATGTTATGCGCATGGATGAAGGAAATATTGGAAATGCTTTGCCTTAGGTTCACCAAAGCATACAAAGAGAGCATTCTACAAGAAAGGGAAATTTCAACACTAAATACGAAAAATCAATGGTCTAGCTAAAAACTTGAATAAAAAAGGACAACAAATCCGAAATCGTGTAAGTGTGTGAACTCACTCAAGTCAACCCAAAGTATACTCCTCAAAGCTCTAAGTATAAGGGACTTATTTATCTACAACAAGAAAACAACGAACATTTCAAAAACGGTAGTAGCTTCACACATCCTCTAAGGTAGCCCTTTCCCAAGCGGCCGCTAAGGTGGCTTTCACACTTTCGAGGTGGTAGCTCTTTCTACCGGGGTGGTAGCTTTCACTCATCCCATGAGATAGCTCTTTCTCTCATTAGGGCATAACTAGTATCCGACTTATGAGAGTAGCTTCATACTTCATAGGTGGTAGCTCTTTCCACCCAATAGCATAACTAAACAATAAAACTATTTTGTTCTTTCTTTTCATTTTCTCTTTTTTTTTATTTTTTTATTTTTTGAATTTAACACAAGAAACAACTATAACTAGTCCCTTTAACATCGAACTTGAGTTTCCAAAAGAGTTTAAAAAAAATGAGTAGTGCACTAAGTGTAAATCGGGCAAAAATTCCTAAAAATTCAAGCAAGAACTAGAGCATGAAACCATTCAATGTTAACAATTCTCCTAGACTTAAGAATACAATCATTGCAACTAAGGTGAACCGCCATTGGCTATGTGAGCATATAACAATCAAGAACAATAAAAAAGATGTGTGCACTATGAAACTCACCCCCCCCCACCCCCCGCACACTTAAGTTGTACATTGTCCTCAATGTACACATGCAAGCCCACTCATAATGTATATCAATGAAGAATATATATGGGGAAAGCAATCAAAACAATACTCCCCTGACTCCTAGTGTGGCGTTTGATGGAGCTAAGTACTTGGGCGTAATATTCCGATGGGTTGCGAAGCTCACACGGGCAAGTACCGAAGCAACTTTGCCGTGCCTATGACAAAGTCTCAATTCCCATGATGACAAGACCATTTGCACGCATACACGAGGGGGTTCAGTGAAGCTCAATAAAACAAAAACAACTCGAGTATACAAAAGATAGAGCAATGAATACAACTCGAGACAACAAAATGAAACTAAACCCAGAGGGAAAATCCTTTCTGAGTATACAAATCCAAAATAAAATGCAAAAAATAAAATGCGAAAAATAAGACCAAAGAAGGTAAATACGCCTCAAGTGTCGGTGTCAATAACTAGTACATCTGTTTTTGTTGCTGGTGAAGATGACGCTGGTGCTGCAAAATAAATGAAGATTGGCAAAGAAAAGAGAAAGAGAAGCTTACCGACAAAATGAGAATGAAAGACTAGAAAACGGCCAGAAAACTCAATTAACAACCCTCTAAAATGATGGTGAGAGGTCAGGAGAGAGCAAGGATATATTCTCAAAACGTATGAGGGTGAAAAGATGAAGAAACCCGAAAAGATTTTAAAGAAAACCCGCGGTTCTAGCATATCTGAAAACGGGCGTGTGGAAATTACCCACGCCCGTGTGCCCGACCCACAGGGGCAGACGCACGCCCCTGTGGACTCTCCATGCAATCGAGAAAATTCTCTAAGACCCACGCCCATGCGAAAGTTCCACACGGGCGTGGACATTCACAGGCCCAACTCACAGGGGCAAACGCACGCCCCTCTGTCTTCTCGGAATGGAGAGATCCTCTGCAGAGATTCGCACGGGCGTGCGAAAATTACCCACGCCCGTGTGTGGTTCACAAGGTCGCCCACAGGGGCGAGTCCACGCCCCTGTGTGCTCTCGGGATAAACCGCCCAACTCTGCCAGGAAGTCACACGCCCATGCGAAAATTACCCACGGGCGTGTGATAGTTGCATGGTCGTTCATAGGGGCAGCCTCACGCCCCTGTGCCTTCTCTGGATGAGCTCGCAGTGCAAATCCACGGGCGTGCGGAAATTCCACACGCCCTGCGTGTTTTTCTCCCGGATGCTTTTAGAAAATTCTGCAGGCTCGCAGAAAAATTTTTTTAACATGTTTACACACTCAGAGCCTACCCTAATATGTAAGTTTTACCAGTGAAAAACATGAGAAATAGCTCAAACGACCAAAACTTCACCAAAACACATGAAAGCACAAGATAACACCAATGGTCCACAAGAAAAGCATAACAATGGCATATAAGAATCAAAACACCAACACTCAAGCTCTTATTTATGCAACACTAAACTAAAAACTAGAAAAACAGTAATTGCTTGGGTTGCCTCCCAAGAAGCGCTTGTTTTACGTCACTTAGCTTGACGTACCTCTTCCTCACCTTATGGGGGCTTGAAAAGAGTGTGTTCCTCCCGACTAGATATTGCATAGCTACTTCCTTTAAACCAAAAATCTACTTGCCGGGGTGGAATATTTGTTGGAGAGTCCAACCATCTTACCTTTGGCCTCCAAGGAAACAATTTGGGTTGGGAATTGTCCAAGCTTAGCACAGGTGGGTCATTGGATGGCTTCAATCTCCTACCCACATCTTCTTCCAAACCCAAAATCTCTTTCTTGCAATTTATGAATTGATCAATCCCAAAGAGAGATGCGTGTTCCATTACTTTAGTAGTTGCTTCTTCTTCAATTTCAACTTGAAAACAATCTGTCTTCGCCAACTCTCCTTGCATCATTTCTTGCTCACAAACATACTGTCCACTCAAACAATCATCATATTGAGTGAACGGTTCTTCTTGTATCCTCTCAATCTCGACAACATCATACTCGTTCCGCCCCACTTCTTCATTGTCATTTACTACCACATCTTCTCTATAAGGAACTTGACTTGCTTGCTCAAATAATTGTTGTTCCCTGGAGAGTGTGTCAAGTATCCCTCCTAGTTGACGCTCAAGGTTTTTATAGGAGGCTTCATGACATCTTCGTGTAGTCTCCATATTTTGGACGCAGACATCGGATGCTTCAATAAAGTTAGCTAATACTCTTTGTAACTGAAATGCATCCTCTCCGAGTATCTCACCCGTTTGACATTCCTCTTGAGGTGCCTCCCAATGTTGTTCACCATTATCCCATAATACGTTTGGGTAGCCCACTTCAGTTGGATGATATGCATTGTAACATGGAATGTTTTGTTGTCATGAAGTAACAATTCTATCAACTTTTTTACTGAAAGCTTCGACCTGCAAATATAGAGCAACGACTGGGTCAATCATCATTTAAAATCCTTGCAAGAAAAAGTAAAACATGACAAAAGAAAAGAAATGAGAATGATGGAAGAATAAGAAAGTGCGAAATAATTTTTTTTTTTTTAAAACAAATAAGAACGGTGATAGAGAAGAGATGTGAAATAGAATGAAGGGTAAATAGCTAAGAAAACAAAGTGCAAAGTATCTCTAAACGCCTAACTCCTCGGAAACGGCGCCAAAAACTTGACAAGTTCCCCTTGCTTATATCCCGCAAGTGCACGGGCTTGTCGAAGTAATAATCCCGGGTGAGCGGGGTCGAATCCACAGGGAGTAGGGAGTGAAAATACTTAATTTGATTCTTAGCTATGTGGAAGATCAATTGTGATAGGTGTGAAATTGATTCAATTCTCAACAATAAAATCAACAAGTGAAAGAGCAAAAGTAAGAAGAGGGTAAGGCAATCGATAAAGATGGGGTACTCGGATAATGCTTCACCTAGGATAATCGCTTCAAGTGCAAGAACTCTCTATTATGCTTCCTAATCAATGCAATGGTGAGTCGTGGAAATCCTTACAAACATAGTCCCAAATCTAAGGTCAACTATGCCTAACTCCATACATGTCCCGGAGGAGAAATCGAACAATCTCAACACCTCGCACTCGCATAGAGTTGCAATGAACTCTAGGGATTCCAAGTAATAAATCTCTTCCCGCAAGTGCACGGGCTTGTCGAAGTAATAATCCCGGGTGAGCGGGGTCGAATCCACAGGGAGTAGGGAGTGAAAATACTTAATTTGATTCTTAGCTATGTGGAAGATCAATTGTGATAGGTGTGAAATTGATTCAATTCTCAACAATAAAATCAACAAGTGAAAGAGCAAAAGTAAGAAGAGGGTAAGGCAATCGATAAAGATGGGGTACTCGAATAATGCTTCACCTAGGATAATCGCTTCAAGTGCAAGAACTCTCTATTATGCTTCCTAATCAATGCAATGGTGAGTCGTGGAAATCCTTACAAACATAGTCCCAAATCTAAGGTCAACTATGCCTAACTCCATACATGTCCCGGAGGAGAAATCGAACAATCTCAACACCTCGCACTCGCATAGAGTTGCAATGAACTCTAGGGATTCCAAGTAATAAATCTCTTCCTAAATATAGACCTAACCCTTTGGTCCAGGCGGAAGGTCCGTAGCCACAATTAAGCCCTAGATACTAAGATCCTCTCAACGCTTTACTCCATTGCACCCGCAACTAGGCACCAGCGGAGGTTCATCCCTTAGACCACTCACTCTATTATGGCCGCAAAAAACTCAAGGAACGGAGGTAGAATCTATCACGCCCGGAGGGGAAAGGGGACGCTCCCTGCACCTCTCGACTCACCCTCTCAACCCCTCTCCAACCTAGCTTTTGTCTAACGCTCGTAGTGTGTCACTCACTCACAAGGTTACCAACAAGAACTCTCAACCCTAGTGTCACTCTAGGGGAAATGTTCATACAATCAAGCATTCAAGGTTGGAACTCACAATAAACATCAATTTATTGAAAGCATAATAAAGAAGTTCAATGAAACGAATACATCCTAGGGTTCACAATCATCCAAGTACCCACTAGGGGTTTAGCTCTCCATGGAGCTTAATACAATCAAAGAAATCGAATGTAAAAGCAACGAATCCATAAAGAAACCCCCTCGATGGTCGTGTCGATGGTCTTGTGGAGAGTCCTCTACTCGTCGTCCAAAGATTCCTTCGTCCGGTATAGGATACGCCTCGATCGAAGCTCCCCTACCAACCTTCTTCCTAATGGAATCACGATGTCGGAGCCGTAGAACTTCTCCAAAACCTTGGCCAATACCCCTCGAAACCCTAGCCAAAGTCCTCTCACAAGTTGGGGAAAAGATGGAGAAAAGAATGCTGAAATCGGGGCTGAAATCGGCTTTAAATAGGGCTGGAATCGGGCAACTCCACGGGCGTGTACGGAACACGCGCCCGTGCGGAATTTCCACACGGCCGTGGATAATTTCCACACGCCCGTGTGGATTCTCTCGTTCTCGCGATTTTTCGGTCGATCGTGAGCAGAATCTGCTACAATGATTTTTTTCTCGTGATTTGTTACAATAACTCGCTACATGATCTATGCCAAAAAAATACTCCCGAATCCACTTTTTCATCGAGGTAACATAAACGGGCACACGCTTTATGCCGTGGATCGCTTTTGCTTCTTCAATGACGGTTAAGATGATGGAGATCTTGTTCTATGTGCATAAGTCGGAATGCTTGAGTGTGACTGCCCTTGTGCCCCTCCAAATGGTTGTGTAAACTCAAATCACGGGGAGGTTAGCACACACTCTAGCATCTCGCACCCGACTTATATCTTCGCGTTTGAACTTTAGCAAGATTTCGTCCAAAATCGGTGCATTGTGATCCACATTGGCTTCTTTCCTTCATAATTGGTTTCACAACCCTACATGCACGAAAGTAACATAAAAACACACATATTAGTGTAAAACCCGAGGAAAGTAATGCTCAACATAAGGAAATAATGCTTCGCATTCATATCGCACAAGCACTTATCACAACCAAATCAAGACTCCAAGCTCAAGATCTAACAAAAACTAAGGATTTCCAACCAAACACACTCAAAGAAACAGCACAAGAGAGAAAGGAAGAAGAAAAAAGAAGAAGAACCATACCTTTAAGCTCCTTAAACTCAAGGAAAACCTTCACAAGAGAGGGGGAAAAGATCCTCAAGCCTCTAACTCCAAGTCCAAGCCAAGAAAAGAGTGGATTAAAAGAGGGAAAAAGAAGATCTAAAGAGGAGAAGAGAAGGGATAAATAAGAACAAGAAAAAAGGGCTTTTTAAAGCCCTAGAAGGCCCTAGAAACCCCACTATCGGGTTCCCTTCACGGGCTCCTGTGTGGCTACAAGGAAAGCCTTGAAGGAATCCAGAGAAGCTTCATGGGCTCCCTTGTAGCCGCAAGGGAGGCCTTGAGGCTTCTACAAGGGAGGCCTTGAGGCTTCCAAAGGATCTTAATGGGTTCCCTTGTGCCGCCAAGGGAGGACACAAGGCCTTTGGCCAATTTTCAAGCGTTTTCCCCACCTCTTCTTTCCCTCACTTTACCTTAACTTAAATCCTGACACAAAAGGACAACCAAGAAATCTCACATGCCAAAGATACACACAAGGAACAAGTCAAAAACAAAGCAAGGACTTCGGAAAACTATCGAACTACCACAAATTACATTACTTGTGAGGTTGAGCGAAAAATAATCACACTTCTACCTTTTTGGAACTAACAGAGTCAATGACCGACAACGCCCCTTGCATGTGACCCGCAAGTGCACGAGTTTGTCGAGATAATAAATCCCAGGTGAGTGGGTATCATTTCCACAGGGAGTAGGGAATAAAAATACCAAGAATGCTATTTAACTAAAGGAAGATGGAATAATGATTTTTTTTTTATAAAATGTAATGAAAGAAGAATAAAAGAAACAAGAAAGAGAGATGCGCAAATAGATGAGAGGTAAGGCAATCAATAGAAGTGGGGTACTCGGATATTATTCCACCTAGGACATTGCTTCAAGTGCAAAATCAACTATTATATCTCCTAATTGACGCTTAATGAGTCATGGAAATCTTTAAACACATGGTCCCAAACCTAAGGTCAACCGTGACTAACTCTACACTATGTCCCGGCGAAGAAATCGATCAATCTCAACACCTCACACTGTGTAAAGTTGCAAGACACTCTAGAAATTCCAAGTGATAAATGCTATTCCAATGTATAGATCTAACCGTTTGGTCCAGGTGAAAGACCCCTAGTCGCAATTAAGCCCTAGGTGCTAAAGTTACTTCAATGCTTCACTCCGTTGCCTGTACAACTAAGCCCCAGCGGAGGTCATCCCTTAGCCCATTCATTCTACTATGACTGGAAAGAACTCTTGAAACGTGGAGGTAGGATAAATCACATCGGAGGGAGAAGGGAACACTCTGCTACCTCTCGACTCACCCTCTCGACCCTCTCCAATCTTGAAATGTCTAACCCTCATGGTGTGTCACTCACTCACAAAGGTTACCAATGTAGACTCTCAACTCTAGTGTCACTCTAAGGGAGAAATCATGAAACAAACATTCAAGATTGAAACTCAATTAAAGACATCAATTAAGGAAAACATAATAGAATTTTAATGAAACAAATACATCTTAGGGTTTACAAATCCAAGTACCCACTAGGGGTTTAGCTCTCCACGGAGCTAGTTACAATCAACAATGAAATCGAATGTAAAAACAAGTAATCCATAAAAAAACCCTTCGGTATTCGGGTTGATGGTCTTGTGGAGTAGGTTCATCTTCTCCAAACGTCCCCTTGTCCGGCCTAGGGCATACCTCGCCAGATCGCTACCGACGAAAGCTCCACCAATAACCTTCTTCCTAGAGGTGTGCGGTGCCGAATCCATAGAACCACTCCAAAGGCTTGCCAAAAGCCTCTCAAAACCCTAGCCGACTGCCTCCCAAAAGATGGAGAAAAATTGGAGAGAATAGGGAAAAGGGCTGGAATTGGGCATCCACACGCCCCTGTGGATTATCCACACGGGCTTGTAGAATTTCCACAAGAGCGTGGGGAATTTCCACACGCCCGTGTAGATTCTCTAGAAACCTGATTTTCGGTCGGCTGTGAACAGTAACTGCTACAATGTATTGCTACAATGATTTGCTAAAGTAACCTGCTACTACTGCACCAAAACACTCCCAATTCCACAATTTTCATCGAAGCAACATAAACGGGCACACGTTTATACCGTAGATCGCAACTCTTCTTCAATCAAAGGCCCCATTAGTGAAGATCTTGCTATCAATGCACAAGTCGGGATACGCAAATGTGACTGCCTTTGTGCCTCTCCAACTCATTGTAATGACTTGAATACATGGAGGTTGGCACACATTCATGTATCTTAGAGCCCCACTTGTGCCTTCACGTTTGTTCCTTCTAAGATTCCACCAAATAGTATTTTCACGATCTATTTTTGGCTTCTTTTCTTAATACTTAGCTTCACAACCCTATATACGCAAAAGAACACAAATACACATGTATTAGCGCTTAAACCTTATAAAAGTAATGCTCATAGTAAGGAAAGAATACTTCACATTCTTAACACACAAAACACTTATCAATGATAATAGCACAACTCTCGGTCATCTCGCTGCTGCTCAAGCTTGCTCCTCCCCACCTTCTCCACTATCAGGTTGAGCTTCCATATCTGTAGATCGATCCGGCCCGCCACCCACGGATAGAGATCTAGAATTAGGATTTCATCAGATGGGATTTACGGTTTTCAAGTCTTCAAGAAAGGATTGGCCAAAAGAGAGAACAAATTAATAAAATAAAAACTTAATTAATTGGTTTAATTCAAGTGTTCAGACCTAACCTAATCAGACGGTTCACACGACACAAAAGTCTTAAATGGTCAAACCTAATAAGATATCATAAGCCTAAATATTATTTTATATAATATAATAATATATATGTAACTAAGTAATTTGATATTTTGAATCTTTTGATTCATGTAGAACCGGCCGTTGAACCGGAGGTTTGAACCGCCGGTTCCACAGTTTTTAAATTTTGAAACCGGTATCGAACCTTATATGAACGTTCTGGTTCCGGTTTTAGGACGGTTATGGTTTTTCCGGTTCCGATTTTTGGCGATTCGGTTCAAAATGGTCATTTCTAATCCCTACTACCCACTTCATACCACCTTCCCTCTATTCTCATTTTCTCCCTTTCTAATCCTATTTCAACTTCTAATTGTTCGTTATTTATAATTAAATGTGTACGGGATTTCTGCTGATAATTTTCGATGACGTTCTTAAAATTAAAGAGTGACAGTGCTAGTTTGTACTAATTACTTAAAGGTGCATATTTGACTGTCATACTTTGTACTAAGTACTGACTGGTGCAAGGTTGACTGTCCTATTTTGTACTAAGTATTGACGGTACATGTTTGACCACCCTATTTTATATTAATTACTGACCAGTGCAGGATTAACCATCCTACTATGTAGTAATTACTGACTAGTGCAAGTTAGACAGTCCAACTGATGCCGGTTTGATCACCCTACTTCTTAATAATTACTGACCGGTGCAGGTTGAATTGACCAACTTCATAATAATTTCTAATTGGTGTAGGTTTGATCGTCCTATTTTCTAATTTTTTCGGGATTTGTATTTTTTTTTAAAAAAAATGAAATGTAAACTAAAAATATATATAACTAGACTATTATTTTCTAATATAAAATTTTTAAAAATTTTAAAAATACTTAATAGCGGCCAAGCATGCTTCGTTATTGTTAATTTGTTTTTAAAAAAAAAGAAAAACTAGAGAGAATCTCTCGTTTTCAAATTTTTTTATTAAAAAAAAAATGAAAACAAAACAAGCTCTGTCGTTTTCATTTTTTTTTTAATAAAAAAAAGAGAGAACAACTCTCCCTTTTTAAAAAAAATGGTTCAAAACAAGAAACTTTCTTCATTTTTTCCCCCACTTGCACATTTTGATAAATAATCTGGAAAATATGTATTTTGGTAATTATTTTTTTGCAATATTTAATAAAAAACCCTCAATGTACAGTATTTTTTTCCAATATCTAATGAATCCTTGAATTTCAAAAACATCTCTATTTAATTTTTGTATAATATATATATATATATATATATATATATATATATATATATATATATATATATAATTACAATTTTATTCTTGTTTAACCCTTACCTTTGTCCTTCTCTTTGCCCTCATTCGGCAAGTGATGACCTCACTAGATCTAGCAAGAGTAAGCTCATCAAACTCCAGTGGGTGCAATATTACAGGGGGGCAACTCTTTATGGAATGATCCGTGCTTGTTTGATCTTCCTATCTCTTGCAAGCCAACTTTTTTGAACATGAACTGTCCGATTGAAGACTTATCCTTCCCTGATTTACTAATGGGAAACTCGCTCAATCAGAACACTCTAAAAATCATTTTCAGTAATTTTGGTTGAGTGAGAGAGGATTGCCAAGATTAAGATTGATCCCCATAGCTCTAATCTTTGGGGTTCGGGCCCTCGGTCCAATTTTACTTCCATTGCCTACACAGTTTACCTGGCCCTGAACTGTGACAGTTGGAATGGCAATTGGACTAGCTAGAGGAAAATTTGGAGTCTCAGGGTATTGCCTAGAATTAAAACATTTGTGTGGAGCTTGCTCATGGTAAACTAGTTACAAGATCCTATTTATATTACCTTAATGTTGGCCCTCTTTCAAATTGCCCTTTCTGTTCTTTATTTGAGGAGAATGCTAATCATGTTATTTGGAACTGCATTAAATTGGCTCTTTATTGGAATGATCTTCTTTTAAGTCTAGGCCTTTCCCCGAGCTTGGTTAGCAGATTACATCTTGGCCTTTGGCTCACTTCCTCTTTGAACCCTTGGGCAAAAGCCATGATTGTTGCTCTTGCTTGGCTCATTTGGATGGAGTAATGAAACCTACTTTTTAATGGATTGGAGCCTCACCTTAGTTCCCTTACCTCTCGGGCCTGGTCCTTGTGCTCAGATTTCCACAACTTTTCCAGGAAACCATTCAGGGAGTACTCCAACCTTTCCTTTGCTCTCAACTTCATTTACATATACATTGATTCCTCTTGGTTAGAGTCCACAATTGAAGCCAGACTAGGATTCATTACTGTGTCTAATCCAAGAACTATATTGCTTGCAGGAAGCACTGGTACCACTTTGGATTCTCCCGTTCAAGCTGAAGTGGCAACTGTCAAATTGGCCCTCCAAATGTGCTTCAATTACAACTAGAACCCAAGTTGGATCTTCAATGACTGTCCTGGAGTTACCCACCTAGTTAGCAAATTCAATCCTTGCATCACCTGGAGAATTATTGATGATCTCCATGAACTACAAAATCTTCTGAGGAATTTCTTGGACAGCACCTTCTCTACCATTCCTCGCGAAGATAATGTTATTGTTGAAGCTCTAGCAAATCACGGAAGGTAGACGCATTGTTTAACCATTTTCTTCAAAGGATTGGATCACCCAACATGTCTTGAAGACCTCTGCATACAAAGGAACCTCCACTTCCACTCTTAATTTCTTCTTTGTTTGAGTTGTTTACTTTTTTGTCCAAAAACTCTTGAGGTGAGATGAACTCACATTACTAATCATTATTTGCACCAATACCCTACCAACTTACCTAATGAGGCTGAGCTTCCCTCTCCAATCAATGTATGTCTTAACAAGTACAAAAGTGAGCTCAACCCCCTCTTTCATTTGATTTTGTGTCTAGAATGATCAATATTTGTTTTGACAAGTATAATTGTTAGCTCAACCCCTTCTTTTCATATGAGAATATGATAAAGAATTATAAAACAAGGAAAATGGTAATTTTGTATTATTAAAGATGTTAAAAGGGGTGCGATCATACTAGCACTAAAGTACTGGATCCCATCAGAACTCTAAAGTTAAGCGTGCTTGGGCAAGAGTAGTACGAGGATGGGTGACCTCCTGGGAAGTCCTCATGTTGCACCCCCTCTCCTTTTATAATTTTATATTTATCAATTAACGGCGAATGAGGTTCCTAGGCGGGGCATAGGACCCTTACGGCGGCCCTCGGGATTCTCACGGCGGTTCTCACAGCGGTCCTCGTCTTCCTCATGGCAGTACTCGTCATCCTCGCGGTGGAACCTGTTTCTCACATGGCGAATCTCATGACAGTGCTCACCAAGGCCATGGAGGCCCCCGTAGAGACATTCGCGCGTCTGTTTCCCATCTTCAACCCGTCAACCCCGTTCCCTCAGCTCCTCACTCATAACCTCCGGTGGAGGGGCCCCTGAAGAACAAAAATTCCCCAATGAAGGATGATATTTCATTTGCTGATGTTGCTCGTTTCTCCCCACCTCCAGAGAACTCCACTACCTCACTGCCTATCTCATTGAAGCGGACCAATCTCTGGAGAACGAAGAAACCTGCAAATGCTACCTTAGATTTGGATATAAAGTTGAAGATTGTCGCCACCAACTCACTTGTCGACGTTGTTTTGGCATCATGCATTTTGCAGCTAGATGCCCTTTCCAACTGTCATCTTCTGGATCTCTCCCTGAGAACTCTAATTTGAAGAGAAATTTACCTCCCTCTAAACCTCTACTTCAGGTCCCCGTCTCCACCCTAAATCAAAGATCGCTTCTCTGAGGGTTTCTCTCCCCATCTCAGAAGCCATCATTCAAACTTAGAAGATCTCAAGAGACGGGTGATCATCAGGGTTCTATCTGGCAATGCGAGTGTTCAATCTCTTCATGATGCACTGCCAGCTCAATTGAATTTTGATTAATGTTAGAACATTACCCCATTCAGTGATTTTTCATCCTCACTCTCTTCACTACAAGAGCAGAAATGGCTATTGTTAAGATGAATCAGCTCACTCTCTCCACCAAACATGGCCCTTGCACCATCAGCCTCTCCCATTGGACCCCAGAATTTGGATCTCACACCGTGGCTGCTGGTAATTATAATTGGATCAGGTTAACCAATCTCCCTCTTCACTGCTAGAACTGGGACTCCATCGTGGAAGTACTGAGACCACTAGGAGAGCTCATCTTTGTTAAAAAAAAAAAAGAAGACGTCTCTCTTGAACATATGTGAGCTCTAGTGAGGCTTAAATCCCCTACATCCTTCCCACTAGAGATGATCATTAATGTGGGAGTAAGAAGCTTCAAAGTTAGGCTCGAGGACGACGGCATTCCGATCATCAGGTCAAAAATGGTTCAAGGCCCTTTTCCCTCTTCTCAACAGAAACCAACTGTTGTTTCCTCTTCTAGCCCATCGGTCCCTTCAGAGAAATCTCAGGCCTCCGTCGAGAGCTCGGACGGCTTATCCTTGGCCAAGGAAAGTCGGAGCTCCAGTGTTCTTCCCACAGTGATCCCCCAGATTCCTCCGATCTCTAGAGAGAGAAACGAGGAAGGGGATGCATTGTTAATGCACAGCGACCATGTGATGGATGCTCACACAATGGCCGTCCATGTGCATTGAGATCATGCCTCATCATATCATCTTGGACCCTTATGGGTGTCTGGATCACCTCGGGATTGTACTTCTTCAAATTCTCTCAATAATTCAAATAAGAACCTATCTCAAGACACCCAGATTCAATCCTTGGGTTCTCATGAGATAATGGCTCCTCGGGATATGATCACAACTGAGATTAAAGCTGATTCCTCAACATGGGTTGATTCTGGCTCGGGATAAGGTTGATTCTATCAACTCTCAAATTGATTTAATTCAATCTACTCCATTACAACCGAACCCGATTATGGCCAATCTTGACCCAAACTTAAGGATTAAACCAGTAATCAATCAAGCCACTTCTTCATCAGATCCTTTAGCTAGAGATAAAGGCAAAGAAATTGCTTATCATAAGGACATCGATTCCTCTAATCCCGGTGTATTACTTACACACTTAAATTCACTTCCACCGATTATTCCTATTCCTAATGGTTATAAATGGATCTTTGTTCATGGAGGTTGGACTTTGGTTCCTATCATTAATTCATAGAAATTCTTCTCTCAAGACCATACACCCTCATTACTCCTCTCGATGATCATTCTGATGATGAGTTACTTGACTGGGGGGAAGATGATGACATCCTTACTAATGTGATAGCAGATGATGATCTTATCATGAACGAGGAGAATCTTCATCAGTTTGAATGTGGTATTCACCTGGAGGAACTGACAACTGATTTTTTGCCTATTCCAGGAAAGGTGTTGCTCAGTGGTAAGGACTCTTCTTCAGACATCATAGTAGAGAAAGCTCCTGACATTCCACTTGCTGAAAAGCACCCTCTGTTTCCACCACACTTGGCGAGATTGAACAACATATTAGAACAAGTGATCGACCCAAGAAACCCTCCAGTCGATGGAATGAAGAAGCTGGGTTTATTCCTATCCCACCCAGATCTACCAAGAAAAAAGTTCTTGATGACCCTCGAGACGATACGCCTAATTCAATTAATATAGTTATTTTTTCTTCCTGGACTGATTCACAATTTTTTAACTATAGCAATGCTTGTGGTGTTAAATTTCAAGGTTCACCAAATCATAAGCTTAAATGTCTAGATAAAGTCCGTCGACTAGAATCTACTAGGGTTGGAACTTCTACTTCTCCAACAGGATCTCCTTTGATATCAAAATGTTAGACCTTCACTTTTTAATGATTATTCTATGTTGGAATGTTAGGGGACTTGGCAGACCCTCTAAACACCATTTAGTTAAAGACATAATTTCCTCTTCACGAGCATACATTGTATGTTTACAAGAATCCAAACTCCAAGAAATTTATAGTTCTATTTGGAGATCAATTGGTGGCTTGAGACTGAATTCTTTTAACTAGCTCCCAGCCCTTGGCTCCGCTGGTGGCATCATTATCGCCTGGGATAGTTCACAGGTTATGGGTACCTTAATTCACAAAGGAACCCTCTTCATTACTATGGAATTCATAAACCTTCCCTCAACACTAAATAGGATTGCACTAGTGTTTACAGACCTAACACTAGCTCCTTTAGAATTGATTTCCGGAATGAACTCTGCTCTATTAGAAATTTACACGAATTATCCTGGTTAATCTGTGGAGATTTCAACACTTTATTCACTTTTAGCGATAAAAACAAAGGAGACCCTAATCCTAGGGATATTGCTAGCTCCCAAAAGTTTTTAGCTGATCTCTACGCGGACACAACTTCACTTAGACTAACGGTCAATCTGAACCAATTTGGGTCAGACTAGATAGATTTTTATACTTGCATGACTGGCCACTAACTTTTCCTAGAACATTTCAAAGTTCTCTTCCAAGAATTGGATCTGACCACTCCCCTATTTATCTGGACTTTGGTAACCATTATTCTCAATCTAGAACTTTTAGATTTGAAAAATCTTGGTATTCCAATGACCAATTAGAGAATTTAATTCAAGGTTGGTGGTCGAACCATAACTTTGATGGTTGCGGGGCCTACATCATTTCTAAAAAATTCACCTTCTTAAAATCTAAGCTCCGTATTTGGGCAAAAGAAAATTTCGGTGCTTCTAATCTTCACAAAAAAAAGTTTGCTTGCCGAAATAAACTCTCTTGATACCCTATGTGAAAGATGATCTCCTTTTGAGGATGAATCTACTTGTTTCTCCCAAATTCAAACTGAGCTTTACACTTTACTAAAACAAAGAGGAGATTTACTAGAAACAGTGCTCTCAAATTACTTGGCTCAAAGAGGGTGATGCAAATACAAAATTCTTTCACCTACTGGCTAATGGTAGGAAGAATAAAAATTTCATTCCTAGAATTCGTAATAATGGGAATTGGATTGAAGGAAACCATGAAATTGGGAAAGTATTCACCTACCATTTTCAAACCCTGCTTGGTACACCAATTTCACATAGATTCCTTCGCAATTGGCACTATCTTTTTAATTACAAAGATAGAGTTGATCTCTCTACACTAGAACTCCCCTTCTCTTCTGAAGAAATTAAACAAGCTGTGTTTGAGTTAAACGCTGATAAGGTCCCAGGTTTAGATGGTTTTCCAATATTCTTTTTTCAAAAACATTGGAGCCTTATCTAGGAGGATCTATTTAAGATCTGTAGTGATTTTCATGATGGCTCTATCAACTTTGAAAGACTTAATTGGATTCACATTTCACTTATTGGAAAAACAAATACCCCAACTGAGGTCAATGAATTCAGACCCATCAGTCATATCAACTCAACTTGTAAAATCATTTCTAAGATTCTCGCCACCAGATTGAGTCAAAAGATTGGTCTCTTAGTGGATAATTATCAATCCGGATTTATTAAGGGTAGATGCATTGCAGACAATATTATTACTTCCTAGGAAGTGATTTTTAACCTCCAAGAAAGGAAAATTCTTGGCTTTGCTTTTAAAGTTGATTTCGCTAAAGCCTTTGACTCTCTAGACTGGAATTGTCCTCTTGAGATTCTAGAAGCCAAAGGATTTGGTAACCGCTGGATCTCATGGATACACACCATTCTCAAAACTGCCAAAACTCAAATTCTCATTAATGGAACTACACAGGGTTATATTCGCTACAAAAGAGGATTGAGACAAGGTGATCCTTTTTCACCCCTTCTCTTTGCTTTAGCGGCCGATACTCTTAGTGCAATGTTCAATCATGCTATTAATTCTAAAGTTTTGATTATAGTTCAACTTGACCAATAAAACAGTATTTGCCATTTACAATATGCAGATGATTGTACCATATTCTCGACTAGTGGACACGAAGATCTTAAAATCATTAAATTAATTCTTTATATCTTTGAAGGCTGCTCTGGTCTTTCAATCAACTTCTCGAAAAGCTATCTATATTCCACCAATTTTGGTTACCAGCCGCTCTCCTCCTCCGCGAGAATCCTTAATTGTAATAGAGATTGTCTCCCCATTACATACGTAGGCATTCCCCTCTCTGGTAGATGACCCAAAAGAATTGACTGGACTAGGTTGATTGAATTTGTTCGTGCCAGACTCACGCCCTGGAAAGCAATCTATCTCTCATTGGGGGGTTGTTTAACCCTTATTAACTCCGTGTTATCATCTATCCCAGTTCATTAGATGTCAGTTTTCAAACTTCCAGCCTGGGTCATTTATAAAATTGACAAAATCAAGAGAGATTTTCTCTGAAAAGGCCCTAATCTTGGCCCTAAGGGGATAAGATTAATTGCTTGGAAAAATATTTGTCATCCCTAGAGCATGGGTGGCTGGGGTATTCTTGATCTACAAGAGTTTAACAAAGCTTTACGTAGAAAATTGTGGTGGAAATTCATCACCACACTGGACTCTTGTTGGTCTAAGATTATTAAAGCCAACTATATTAACAGTGATTCCCCTGGCATCCTATTTCTATAACCACAAAGAAATAAATCATTCTTTTCGGCAAGAATTAATACCATTCTACTTTCATTTCGTTCCTGCTTAATCAAATCAGTTGGTAATGGAGAAAATAGGTAGGAGGGCCAATCCCCCAATAGCCATTAGGCATCTCTCTTTCTGGATTGTCCTTATCCTTGGATTAGTTTAAAAGAATTTATTCTCATACTTAATTCCCATGGTAATCCATTTAGAACAGCCGCTACTGAAGATTTCACCATCTTAATAAACTCTTTACCGAATTGTGCAAATGAACTTGAAGATTCCTACTCCTGGTCTTTAGATAAAAATGAAAAATTCTCCGTCAAATCCTTCTACAATTTCTTAATCGATGGAGGTCTCCGCAATCAACTCTATTCCAATTTTTGGAAAACTAAATCTCCTAGTAAAATCACTTTATTATGTTGGCTTGCCTGGGATAACAAAATTCTAACACTTGAGAATCTGTTCAAAAAAGGTTGCAACCCTTATGCCACTAACACATGTATACTATGTCACAATAACTCGGAATCAGTGGACCACCTTTTTTTAGATTGTATCTATTCAGTTCGCATTTGGTCCTTTTTCAAGTGTATATTTAATTATGAAACTCTACCTTCCTCAGTTTCAAATATCTGGACCAATTAGATACCCTCTTTGAACCCTTATCTCAGAAATCTTTGGGACCTCTGTTCTAGATACATCTTCTACAATATTTGGCTGGAGCGCAACAATAGTATTTTTAACCAAATCTATTCACCTATCTCTTCAACTTTTTACAAAATAGCTAATATGGTTCTTTCTTGGATTTCTGCAAAATCGGAATCCCACCAGCAGGAAACTATAGAGGTTACTCAGAAGATCAAGCGTTCTTTAAATTTTCTGAGTTCCAGATCCACTGACTTCACCGGCGATATGGTGCCCAACTTCACTCAGGAGTAATCCGCCTCTTTTGTCACTAAGCAGGCCTGTGTCTCCAGATGGTTGACTTCGCCGGCTCCAGTTTCTCTCTATCTTTCTTTTTCTACGTTTTTTTGCTTTCTCTGTTCACTATTCTTCTCATCTCCATAATTCCAATTGAAGGTACAATTAAGAAAAACTATTTGTAAAATATTTATATTTTAAATATACAATTAAATATGCTAAGATAGATGGAAATCTATCTGTGTTTTTTCTTGGTGCTTCACGACTAATGGACTTTTTTTCTATTCTATTGCTTTGATCTATTTGTTTTTATATTGCTATTTTTTGTTTTTGTTGTTTAATAAATTATGGCTTATTCACTTTGTCAGAATCTTCATGTAAGAATTTCCTACTGTGTTCTATAATATAATTATAAATTTATAATTTCTTTTCAAAATTAATGATGATGCAAAATTGTCATAAAAAAAAAATGTAATCGGCCTTCCTCATGCTACATAAATATTTTTCACTTATATAATCAAAATAAATCATCAAATCTACTCAAAGGACCCACACTTATTTGTTGCACCCAGGGCCGACCCTAAGCATATCCGGGCCTATGCCTAGAACCCCAAGATTTCATAGAGCCCCATAATTCATATATATATTTTTAAAATTAAATTTAATATTTTCATTTAGTATTATTCTATCTATATAATTATTATATTGAAGATTTTAATTTTCTTCAACTATAAAATGTGTAACAAATTTGGCTTAAGGGTAGGAATGCAAGTGGGCCGGGGAATCTCGGTTCCCTACGAGGCCTGCCACGACGAGGTGGGGATTCCCCGAAATAACTCTCCTCGAGGCAGGGAACGGGGAAAACCCCCTCCCCCAACTCACGGGGTGGGGCGAGGCAGGGACTGGGAGTGTATTCCCCACTCCACTCCCCGCGGGGAATCTCTACACCCCCGGGTATTCCCCACCTTTTAAATGAAATGTTATATATAGAATATTTATTTAAAATAACTTATATGATTAATTTTATTCATTAAAAAAATTCAATATTGATATAATGTTATAATGACTAACTATTTGGGTTTCAAAAAAATTAAATTTGGTATTTATTAATAATGTTTTTGATTTTTAGTAAAACTACTGTTACTCCAGTACAATGCTCGAAGACAATTATACGAAAATTTGTTTTAAAAATTTTAATCAAAAATTTTTTATTTTCTATTATAGATAAATATGTTATATTAAAATTAAGATTAGATAAAATAAAATGTGCTACATGTGTAATGTTATGTGTGTGTGTGTGTGTGTTACTATTAAGGAAGAGGGGGGGGGGGATTTCTCCCCCACGGGGAATCCCCGCCACTTGAGAAGTGGGGATCCCATCCCCACCATGCCCGCTACCCCCCACTTGCATCCTTATCTAAGAGGCCCGTAATTTTCCATGATCTTACAATTCATTTTTTTAAATTATATTTTAAATTTTTATTTACTATCTTCCGATAATCCTATCCATATAATTATCTTGAAAATTTATTTTTTTTTAAACTATAACACTTAATTTATTATAATACGAAATGGCTTATAATAAGGCCCCACAATTTTTCACAGTCTCACACTTCATTCTCCCCCACGGGGAATCCCCGCCACTTGAGAAGTGGGGATCCCATCCCCACCATGCCCGCTACCCCCCACTTGCATCCTTACCTAAGAGGCCCGTAATTTTCCAGGATCTTACAATTCATTTTTTTAAATTATATTTTAAATTTTTATTTACTATCTTCCGATAATCTTATCCATATAATTATCTTGAAAATTTAATTTTTTTTAAAACTATAACACTTAATTTATTATAATATGAAATGGCTTATAATAAGGCCCCACAATTTTTCACAGTCTCACACTTCATGTTTTTTTAATTATATTTAAATCTTTTATTTACTATATATGATCTCATCCACATAATTCTAATTTTAAAAATTTTAATTATTTTTAAACTCTAAAGTTTATCTTATTTAATTTATTGATTTATGATAATATTTTTTTTGTTATATAATTTATTATTTGATAAAATAATTAAAAAACATTTATTATGATTTTTCCTATTGTAACATCGTCACACCTGCTTGATTGCAACTAGACTAATAACTCATGATGTTGATGTTACATGCTCTAAATTCAGTGTATTTCAGCATATGCATCTGGACAATTTCTCCCTAAGTTATTATAATCATATGTTGAAAAGATATTTGTCTAGATGCATATTATATTTATACTCTAATAAACAACATATAGAAATTTCAAATATACGAGTGAAGGGAGAAATTGTTGAGGTATAGGCATAAATTAAATATCTAAACATTCAATCGTTAATTTTAATCCATGATTCAACACTATAGTGTATTTAATTAAGCTGTCTGATAAGCACTGTCAGCTCTAAATAGAATTATAGTTTATTGCAATGTGCATTTGATGGATTCCCAAGTCTGAGAACTGACCGACTTGGGAACATGTAATTAAGCTAAGGTTGAAGGAAAGTTTTATTATCATTTCATAGAACATACAATAAGATGAGTAGTGCCTCATAAACACACACACACACAGACAATCTTATTATTCCATGCCACAATATAGGAATAAAGCAATAGACACAATCTCACGTAGAGAACCACTTCCACCTACTACTTGACAGTGTCTGGAGAGAGAATATATGTGGCTCAACTGACAAAACCGTGAGGGTAAGCACTGAGTAGTTGTAATTACTAATGCTATGGGAGAATGTATCTCTGAGTTCTGATATATAATTTCATGCTTAGATATTCAATGGAGAAATTCAATGTTTAGAAATTCATGATGTGAAAGATCAAGTCCATAATTTGGTTGTTGCTAATTCTATTTCATGCTTCATCCACTACAAAAAAATTACTGTTTAGGAACAGCTTTTTTCGTTTCTAATCCGTTGCTAATTCCGTTTAGAAACAGATTAGAAACGAAATTTATCTGTTTCGAAAACTCTTGTTTCTAATTTAAATAGAAACAGAAAAATGTTCCGTTTCTAAATCTAGAAACGGATTAGAAATGAACACCAATATGTTTCTAATTTTTGAAAAAATAAAACGGAATGATGTATATTGCTAATCCGTTTTGAAATTCCGTTGTAATTCCGTTTCTAGATTTAGAAATCAATTTAAAACAAAAGGTTTTACCGATACAAAAATTAAAAACGGATTCTAAACGGAATATTTATTTGTTTTAATTTTGTCCCTCATTAGAAACAAAAGTTTTTTTTGTTCCTTTACCGTTTCTAATTTTTTTTAATTAAAAAACAACATTAAAACAAATAAATCCGTTTCTAATCCGTTTCTAATATTCAAGTAAAAAAATAATAATTATTATATTCATGATTTTTTTAAAAAACCTGGTACATGAATTTTATTTTTAAACCTAAAATACCAACAAATAAGATAAATTCCTCAATTCATACAAAAATAAATGTTTAAGTATATATGTTCAACACAAAATAAAAAGCATATGACAAATTAGTGACCAAATTGAATTAACAGATAAAAAAGGACATGAGAGAATCAAAGAATTATTTGCACTGGTTCCGTAAGTATTTCATATCTAAGATTCTTAAATGGCTTAGAATGAGGGTTTTTGAAATTATAAACCGAGAAACATCTTAAAACAAAACCTCTCCATGGCAAGCATTTAATAACCTAAATGATCACAAGCCTAGACCAATATGACAAGGAGAATTCAGTAAAGCAACTTCAATCACAGAGCTAGTTGAAATTATTTCATCTCTTCTTGTCAACTTTTGCAGCTTCTCCAGCCTTCCTCTGTGCCAAAAACATGATCCAATTATTATAAGTTTTTAATGGGCTAGGAAATGTCAAATAGAATATTATGTACACTAGAAACAAAATGCATATTGGTTACTCATGAAACATTACCTACAAGACAACTACTTCTTCAAAGATGAAGCTAATCCCAAAGATTTACTGTGTGATGTGAAACAGCAAACATATGATTAAAAAAAACTATGCACTTGGTAAGGAACTCTTGAGAGAATAAATTTGAATTGAAATTCTGATTGGCCTTCTTACCTCTGCAAAATTTTCTTATCCCTATTCAATCATAATATATGAAATTTTATCTCTACATTGCAATCATTTAGTGACTTCAATAATCAAGATTGATGAGGCAGGCGTCCACCACCTTGAACTCTGAAGATTGATTTTTCATTTAAGTTGACAAGAAGTAAATTTTGCATGCAAACATTGATCTAAAAATCTTGCTAGATATTATACGAAATATATGAAATCAATCTTGAGAAGATGCTTGAAGAACTAACTCTAAAATGCCATGGAGGAAAGGGTTGATCCTCTTGGTTATCAGTGCAAGGAGTCTGCAATAAAATGTAATCAAAATCAATACAATTAGTAGTCAAATCTCATCAAGCATTAATTTCAGCAATTAGAAAACACTTAAACTATATTCACTTTGTTCGTGTAAAACTTTAATGAAAAATTTAGGAAGGAATTACAATATCTTAAAATATATTCATAAAAATGAGACAAGTAAACAATTTTGATGTAATGTAAGTTCAGTAAAAAGGATATGTAAATTAATTAGTTTCTTTTTTGTTCTTTTTACTGATTATCAACCATGGAAGTAATCTAAAAATAACTAATCAGCCGCTACAGTCTTTTTCATATGATGGATCTTGAACCGTTCTCCAACCTCCCTACTTAATTGGATGTTGTGTGCCCTTCTTCAAGTTCTTATATCTAAATGGAGAACTAAGACTAATTAGAGAACCACTCAACAAGAAGATAAAAGAATTAAATAAACTGGTGAACCAAGACTAATAAATTGGTATTGCAAAAAGAAAACAAAAAACCGAATCTTTAGCATATAACAAAGGAAAATGGACAATAAATTACCATACATCACATGTAAAATTAGTTTTCATTTAAACTCGAGTAACAATCAAGAGTAGGTCCAGGAAAATAAAACTCGAGAAACAAATTACCATACTAACAAAAAAGCATGCACACCTCTAAGAACAGTAGAGTAATGAAATGAAACCACATTATTGGCCAACCTCAATTACAGGCACACCCATTAGTCTTAGAAGTCGTTTGCAGTCTTCATTATGTTGCCTTATGACCTGAGAAATATGACATGAAGCGAAAGTAGTATTTTACCATCAGACCAGTGCAATAGAAAGTGGTGTTGTCATTAAATAAGTCATTGGTTTCAAGATGCACGGGAGGAAGAAAATAAACCTTCAGTCCTTTTGCTATACTTCTCAATACCCTCCTTATCTCCATCCTGCAATATCAGAGGTGCATATCTTAAATTAACAAACAACCGACAAGATTGTGAAAACCAAGGGCATAGCACATTTGCTCTGCTTTAGAAAGCTACCTCTATAGCTGCTGTCAACTCCTTGCTAGCATTTTCCCTCTTTGAGTACCTAAAGGATGGAAAAAGTGATCGGATGAAAATACTGCACCTATTTGTTTATTCTGAGCTTGGACAAATCAAATTATTAAACTTTCATAAAGAGAGTCACTTAAGGAGAACCTCTTTGCTAGTTCTTGCTTCTTGAGATCAGGTGGCTGACCATCGAAAACATACCTGAATCAAGACAGAAACCTTAAGTTTAACTAGAAAAATAGAAAACAACATATGACACATGTGTGATTCCCAAGCGAATGAGATAATAAGAATAGAAGTGTTGTCAAGGTTAAGTTTACACTGGTTTGATTCCAGCCTCTAACAATCTTATTGTCCTGTTGAACATACCCTGCAGATGACTACACAGTAACAGCAATGAGAGATAAATGACAGCAGAGAAAACACAACAGTATAGAATTACAACAGCTTAGTTAGTTTGACAAGGGGAAAAGGAGTTCTTTATAAACCTTGTGACTTCGCCAGCCTCGTTGGTAAGTGTCTCAGTGCCAATTCTCCCCACTACAATCTACATAACAAAAAAAATCCCAAAAAAAGAAAAGAAAAGAGGATTATACAAAAGGAAGTTCCTGATGACATAAAGAAAATGAGAGTTGAAGACTCTAATAAATTGATCAAAACAAAAACAAGAACCCTTCCCCACATTAAGCAGGGACAAAGACAGGTTCTTCTATCCAATACCCTGACTCTACTGAGAAATTGGGAGCCGCTAGATTCTACTAAAAGAACTTTTCAACAGTAAATGAGATAGGGAAAAAAAATTTGTTAATTGGGTGGCATAATCTAAAATCCTTTAAGAGCATAGCTGCTTGGAGAAACAAACAATGGTTCTTAAGGAAAAAAAAAAGGAGCACGATACAGACGAGAAACTGGTAGATGCTCATGCTGGCATCAATGGCGATCTTGCGACCGAAATAACTTTCGAACTTCTGCTCCTTCATTGCTTTCCGCCAACAGCTTCGTCAAACCCTAGCATTAAAGAGAATCCTGTTAAGAGAGTAAGAAAAGCGGAAGAAATCAAGAAGAAAAAAAAATCAGAAGGTCCAAAACCCTAACCTTGATATGGGTAGATGCTTCCGTCTTCGAGATTCAAACCCTCGCGCTTCCGCCGGATCCTACAACCCCAGTCTCCTTATCATCGCCGCCATCCTCATCTTCGTCATCGCCGCCTCCGCCTCCATCCACCTCCTCCTCCGTCTCTTCTCCCGCTTCCACTCTCCCTTCTCTCCACCCATCCCAAACTCTAACCCTAACCCTAATCCTCAATCCAGCTTTGGCTCTACCTCAACAACCGATCACGATACGAAGGCTTTGATCGCATCACTCCCGATCTCCACCGCGCGGCCGACGTCTCTCCCGGCGATCGCGGTGTGCCTCTCCCATCTCCGTCCCTCGGGATCGGCTCCGCATCCTCCCGCATGCCGCCACGCCTTCCACCTCTCCTGCGTCGGCGCTCGGCTCCGATCCTCCCCTTCCTGCCCTCTCTGCCGTTCTCCGATCACCACCTCCGGCCTCGAGATCCCAACTCCACCAATCCCTTCTCCACTTCCCAGATCCTTCTCGATCGGATCCGAAGAAGAGGACATTGAATCCGTGGTCGCGAGAGTGAGACGAGACCTCGAGAACGCCATGAAGGAGGAGACGCCGCCACCTCTGGAATCCACCGGCGGGAGGGGAGGATGGCTCAAGGACTACGTCGATCGCCTCGCCTCATCGGCATCTTCATCTTTCTCCTCGATGCGGCGAGGGAGCCACCGGAGCGGTGCCGGCGGTGAGCGCGAGGGTTTGGATCTCGAAGACGGAAGCATCTACACCGCTACGCTATACCGATGGCTTGCAAACGGAGATGGAGACGGAGAGAAACTCAAAAACTGAGAGAAGAGAGCGTGAGACGGGCAGAGAAAGGAGTAACGAAAGAGAGAGGGAATCAAAAGAGGCAAACTTCGAAATGGGCTTGGCCGCATCGGCATAGCCCCAACCCGAACCTGCTAGTGTTGGTAGTGTTTACATAGACTCATCTGGATTTGGGGTGGGAAGGAGT
This sequence comes from Dioscorea cayenensis subsp. rotundata, assembly GCF_009730915.1. Classification (NCBI taxonomy): domain Eukaryota; kingdom Viridiplantae; phylum Streptophyta; class Magnoliopsida; order Dioscoreales; family Dioscoreaceae; genus Dioscorea; species Dioscorea cayenensis. The sequence goes on from NC_052478.1 coordinate 14,962,730, forward strand.
ACTTGCTCTCTTTCCTTAGTGTTTTTGATTAAGGAGATATTTTGAAGGTCAAAACTGTCATGATATTCATTCTTTAATTTATGCATATATAAAAAAATATCTATTTATAAAAATTATAAATAATATATAATTAAGAAATATACCATTTCAAAGTTATAAAATCAGGGTAATCAATTTTTTTATATTGTTTTTAAATCAATAATTAATTTTTATGGATGAATCACATGAAATGATGGTTATCAAATCATGAAATTAACTGAAAATAAATAATAACAATATATTCATTTAAATTCCCAATTATCTAATGGTTATCATAATATTCATATATTTATTTTATTTAATGATTATAAAAAAAATAAATCTTTCATATAATAATTTTTAATATTTAATAATATTTAAATAAAATATTAATAATTAGAACCGTTTCTAGTCCCTTTCTATTAGCAACAGATTAGAAACGGATATTTTCTAATATGTAATATTATTTAAATAAAATATTAATTGGTAAGTCCGTTTCTAGTCCGTTTCTATTTGAAACGGATTAGAAACGGATATTTCTAATATTTAAATAAAATATTAATTGTTAAGTCCGTTTCTAGTCCCTTTCTATTAGAAACGGATATTTTGTAATATATAATAATATTTAAATAAAATATTAATTTTTAAATCGGTTTCTAGTCGTTTCTATTGGAAACGGATTAGAAACGGATATTTTGTAATATATAATAATATTTAAATAAAATATTAATTTTTATTTCTGTTTCTAGTCCCTTTCTAGTTGAAACGGATTAGAAACGGATATTTTTTTAATATTTAATAATATTTAAATAAAATATTAATTGTTAAATCCGTTTCTAGTCCCTTTCTATTAGAAACAGATTAGAAACGAAATTTTTTAATATTTCATAATATTTAAATAAAATATTAATTCTTAAATCCGTTTCTAGTCCCTTTCTATTTGAAACGGATTAGAAACGGATATTTTGTAATATATAATAATATTTAAATAAAATATTAATTTTTAATTCCGTTTCTAGTCCCTTTCTATTGGAAAGGGATTAGAAACGGATATTTTCTAATATTTAAATAAATGATATTTTAAATGGGTCGTTTGTAAGCCGTTGTTATTTAGATTATATTTAAAACGATTGCTTGTCCGTTGCTAATCGGTTGCAAGTAGAAACGAAATAAATTCAGTGTGTAATATTCCGTTTTTAAACAATAACTTTCTTGTAGTGATCCCGCAAGGATTTGGTGTCAAGGTATTCTTTATTTTCTTAATTTCTCCAATCAGCATAGGCTTTGCAGATTTTATTTGTAAATGATCATGTCTGTCCTTTGCTATATAATTTACACAACTCCAAATACAATGTCCAGTCTAAAGTAACTTGAAATTGAGTTGTCATTAAAGAAAAGGATAGTGCTTGGAATTCTATGCCATTTCTAATCTGATTGATCAAGGCATAGTAAAACTCATGTAAAAATCCATTGCAATTTCGACAAAAAACATAATTAACCTTCAGATCCTGATTTAAATAAGCAAGCATTGTTACAACCATTTAAGGTCAACTGTAAACACTTTTAATCTAAGGCATTCCTAAGGTCATCAATTGAGATATTTATAGCAATCGGTTCAAAAGCCGACACAAACTATCTGTTTTACTGGGCTCCTAAGGCCCAAGTTCATAAGGCATTCCTAAGGCCCAAGTTCTTTTCCTCTGAAGAATATTGCTGACACTTATCTTCGGCTAGGTAATTCTGTTGAATGGTGGCTCCAAGTTACTTAACCAGATCAAGAATGTCAAAAGTTTGGCTCTCATACAAGGAAAACTCTACTGTGGTTGCCAGGATAGACAGGAGGAAACATTGTTCTCATTATCACTGATACTTTTATCCGACTTAACTATTATTCACTTATATGTCAGGATACAAAATCTTTGTTGATTTTTCATGATGTATATTTTCAGGAGATTGATCTAGCTACAGGCACAGTGGGTACAATACAATCAGGGAAAAGAAAGTTGCTGGGAAAGTCGAATTCTGATACAGACAATGCAAGTTCATGATTGATTCCTCTATACAGCCAGCAGTTCAATTGAAGGACCAGTAGTTAAAGTTTTCTTAAGAGATTAAGTATAGTTTATAAGTAGTTGAACCACTAATATTCAGTTAGTTTCTTCCTAATGTGTTATATTACCAAGTATCTAATATTCTGTTTTTTCCCCTTAATGACCACTGCATTTGTATGTTTAATCTAATGACCTTCTTAAGGTTAACACTCCAATGAATCAAATCTTTTATTTCTGTCATTCAATGATCAGGTTTGGAATGCTTCAAATTACAACTTAGTTGGCTCTTTGCCGACAAACTCAGAAGTTCGGTTAATTGTCGCAAGGTCAGATTTGATATATTTAGGTCGTAAGATGGGAACTATGGAGATTTGGTCTAGACAGAAATTCAATAAAGTCTCAACCCTACAGACAGGAACCAACGGTAAAGTTCAATGCTTGGCTATTGATAGTGATGCAGAACTTTTAGTCGTCGGGACATCAAATGGAAAAATTCAGGTACTAGTTCAAAAAGTAATGTCAAATGATAGTGGTAATTTTCATCAACTGCACTCTTTTTTTAAATCGTAACCTCAAATTTACAACGTGATTGTTTATTAATGGAAAATGAATAATGCTCATATATAATAAAACTAGTGAAATAGTCTCAAAAAGTAGTGCTTGTCATAAACATCATGTGTGCCATGTATAGGACTTTTTATCAACATAAACACCTGGTTGTGTTGTCTTATAATTCAAACAATCTTCGAGTTTTTACTTTTCTGGTAATAATTTCGGAATTTTTTTTTTTTTTTGGTTTTTGCAGGCATGGGGGTCTAACCTGAAGGACACAGGTGAATGTAAATTATATATATATGATATGGATTTGTCTTATGATAGAGAATAAGGAAGAGTTCATTGAATTAAATTTATTTGCAATTTCATAAGGCTTTGCTATTCAATTAATCATGGTAATAAATTTGTAAGTATGTTATAAGTTGGAGAAGTGAAATTCTTTCCCCTTGGACGCCACTCACATTACTATTTATTTGTAAAGAGATTCCCAAGTGATAGAAGACTAATGGAATGGTGCATATGACTATTATTCATATTGTTTAATTTTCAGTTTTAAGTAGTATTAGTTATCATTTGTTATTTGTTTATACTGTTTCTTCTACCCAAAAACAAAGGTTAATTAATTTATATGTGACAACAACAAAATAACTTGAGAAAAAGAATCATCCTGCTCACAAGAAGATAACATTAATTATAGATAAACATGAAAACATAAAGAGATAACATGCACTACAAGTATATGCCAATAATATTTGTTAGAGTTATGTTATAGTTTATATTTGGTTAATGGGCCATATTGAGCCCATACCACAAAACCCTAGTATTTCTCTATATATATATCCTTGTACTCCTATACTAATGAAATATACAAATTATTTCTCCTATTCTCACATGGTACCAGAGCTCTAGGTTAAACCCTAGCCGCCACCCAAAACCCTAGCCGTCGCCGCCGCCATCGCCACTCCAAACCCTAGTCTTCCACCCACCGCCGCCACCTCTACCACCAGCCGTTGTTCATCTCTTGCCGTTCTCGTTGGTCTATGGGCACCTGGTGATGTTCCTCAGCCCTCACCAGTGATGCCCTTGTCTTGTTACTGAAGGATTTGTCTTGTCGTCGTCATGTCTTCGTTTCATGATTCTTTAGTTAAGAATCTCCATTGTACCTCGCAAAAGTTGGATGGAAGGAACTATGTTTTTTGGGCGCAGAGTTTTGAGCAGTTCCTTATGGCTCATAGGAAATCGTCGTACCTCACGGCAGATCCGCCGAACTCGAAGGATGCCAAGTATGCTGATTGGCTTGCTGAGGATGCTGTAGTGCGCTCATGGTTGACCGGTAGTATGGAGCCGGATATTGCCCGAAGTGTGATGATGTTGACTACTGCAAAGGCCATTTGGGAGATGTGCAGATTGACATATGGAAATGAAAATAATATCTCTCGTGTTTTTGAGTTGTATGAGCAACTGTTTACAGCCCGTCAAGGCGATCGTACCGCCCCTCAGTTCTTCACTCACATCCGTAGCCTGTTGGATGAGCTGGATATTTACCAGCCATTAGTTCTTGATCTGGCCACCCTTCGTCGTTACCGGAATGAAGTTGCAGTCATCGCATATCTTTCCGGGCTCCCCGTTGAGATGCAAAACCAGGTGAAGGGCTCTATTCTGAGTTCTGAGAGAATGCCTGATCTTGCTGCTGTTTATGCTCGCGTCCTTCGCCTGTCTTCTACATCCACATCTCCGTCGCCCGTTGTGTCCTCTGATCAGTCCGCTTTGCTAGCTTCTCGTGGGCGTGGTGGTAAAGGCTCCTCTCGTGGTGGTCGAGGAGCTGGCCGTGGTGATTCTCGGAATAGGTTTGTGTGTACTTTCTGTCGACGGCCAGGCCACACTGAGGATCGTTGTTGGGATAAGCATGGTCGCCCGGCAGTGGCCAATGCTAGTACCGAGGTGGTCGATCCGTCACCCACTTCTAGTGCTGAACAGTTTGTCACTATCTCTCAGGCTGACTTTGCACGGTTCCAGCAGCTACAGGGCACAGCGTCTCACACCATAGTCTCTTCTTCTGTTTCCTCAGGTAATGTCTTTCTTGCTTCCAAGGACAATTCCTGGATTATTGACTCTGGGGCCTCTTCTCACATGACAGGTACAAAACCCTTTTTCCAAAATCTTTCTCCATCTATTTTTCATTCTGTGGCAATTGCCGATGGACGATCGTCCTTAGTGTCCGGAGAGGGAGTTGTGCAGGCTTCCTCTCAGCTTAAACTAAATGATGTTCTTTATGTACCTGAATTTCCTGTCAACTTGCTATCCGTTTCTGGGATCACCAAACATTTGAATTGTAGTGTAACATTTTTCCCTTTTCACTGTATTTTTTAAGATCTGCAGACAGGGAAGAGGATTGGTTTGGGGCGTAATCGTGGTGACGGCATATATACGTTGGTGCGTGATGATATTCCTCGTGGTTTAGCAGCATCTGTTTCTGACTCCGAGTTATCACTCATATGGCACTGTAGATTGGGCCACCCTTCTCTTAGTCGTCTTCAGCAAACTTTGCCTTGGATTCGGGTCGAGTCGTTTCAATGTGAGTCGTGTCAGTTAGGTAAACATCATCGTGCTACCTTTAAACGTTCTACTCTAGTGTCTAGTCGGTCGTTATTTGATTTAGTTCATTGTGATGTTTGGGGACCTTCTAAGGTCGCGTCTATTTCTGGTCATCGTTACTATGTTGTGTTTGTTGATATTTTTCCCCAGTGTCTTGGGTATATTTGTTAAAAGACCGTCGGTCTATTGCTGATGTCCTTCAAAAATTCATTTTGGAAATAAAAAATCAATTTTCCATTGTTCTCAAATGTCTTCGCACCGATAATGCTTTAGAATTTGTCTCTTCTGCTGTAAATTCTTTATGTGCGTCCTTTGGGATTATTCATCAAACCACCTATCCACACACCTCTCAACAAAATGGAGTAGCTGAAAGAAAGCATCGTCACATCTTGGATATTGCACGCACTCTCTTGGTAGAGCGTAATGTTCCTATGTATTTGTGATGCGATGCTATCTTGACTGCGATCTATCTTATTAATCGTATGTCTTACGCACCCTTAGGGGAGAGGTTCCTTTACGTCGTCTTCTACCCTAATACCGAGGTTGTTTCACTTATCCCTCGTGTTTTTCGGTTGTGTTGGTTTTGTTCAGATTTAACTCCTAGTTTGGACAAGTTGGGCCCGCATGCGCTTAAATGTGTTTTTTTGTTGGTTATTCCGCTCTCAACATGGATACTGGTTGTTTCATCCGACTAGTCGGAAGTATTTTTGTGTCTATGGATGTCATGTTTTTTTGAGTCTCAATCATTTTTTTCTCGATTCGGTTTCTCACGATATGTTAACTTCGTCATCCGATATTGTTTTCCCCATCCCTGTCTCGGTCCCTCCGCTTGTGCCTATGCCTAGTGTGACGCCTCCTCCATTGGATACAGATGTTGGTTATTTTTGGACGGGTTTATCATCGGCGCTAGCGTGTACCACCGCCCTGACTCCGCCCCTCCCGGTCCTCTCCCCTGACCATGCAAATCCGTCTCTTGATCTTCCCATTGCCTTTCGCAAAGGTATTCGTTCTTGTACTAAACATCCCATCTCCCTTTTTGTTTCTTATGATAATCTTCACCCGTTCTTCTGCACATTTGCTCTTTCCTTGTCTGCTGAGTCAATTCCCAGGAACTACCAGGATGCGCGTTTGCTTCCATAATGGCAAACGAGAATGGATGAGGAAATGGAAGCCTTGAGATCTCGTGGTACATGGGCGCTTGTGCCTCACCCTGCGGATGCCAGCATCGTCACTTGCAGATGGGTCTTCTCTGTCAAGCACAAAGCGGATGGTATAGTTGATCGCTACAAAGCCCGGTTAGTGGCCCGTGGTTTTACTCAGACTTATGGTGTTGATTATGCTGAGACTTTTTTCACCAGTTGCTCATCTGAATTCCATTCGCATTCTACTGTCGGTAGCTATGAAACGATCATGGACACTCTGTCAACTTGATGTGAAGAATGCCTTTCTTATGGAGACTTAGTTGAGACAGTGTTTATGGAGCAACCTCCGGGGTATGTTGCTCAGGGGGAGAATCTAGTCTGCCAGCTTAATAAAGCGATCTATGATCTGAAACAAAGTCCTCGTGCATGGTTTGACAAATTTAGTGTAATTGCAATTGCAGATGGTTTTCGCAGGTGTAATGTGGATCATTCTGTGTTCTATAAGAGCACTTCATCTGGTTGTGTTGTACTTGCGGTATATGTCGATGACATCTTGTTGACGGGTAGTGATCGCTAGGGCATTCAGAGAACTAAGGAGCATTTAATGAAGCATTTCGTTACACGAGACATGGGACGACCCAGATACTTCCTTGGTATTGAGTTTGCATATGCCAAAGGAAAGATGACGCTCTCACAGCGGAAGTATGTGTTGGACTTACTTGAGGAGACTGGTTTATTGGGTTGTAAACCAGAGAATACACCTATTGAGCAGTCACCACCCTTTTGGGAGACATCTTCCCCATTTTTCAAAGATCCTGGTCAATACAGACGTTTGATTGGCAAGCTCATTTATCTAACTGTTACTCGTCCTGATATATGTTACGCAGTTGGACTCCTGAGTCAGTTTATGCATGAGCCACGAGAAGTTCACTGGCACGGTGCTCTGATGGTTCTTGCATATGTTAAAGGAGCTCCCGGCAAAGGTCTTCTCTACAAAAATCATGGTCACCTAGACGTTGCAGCATAGTCTGACTCGGGTTATGCTAGTGATAGAGAAGACAGAAAGTCTACATCGGGCTTCTGTACATATGTCGGTGGAAACTTGGTTACTTGGCGAAGCAAGAAACAGAATGTGGTTTCGAGATCAAGTGCAGAAGCAGAGTACAGATCGATGGCACAGACAGCTTGTAAGATGGTTTGGGTACAGCCTTTTCTATCTGAGTTGGGATTCCCTATCATAATACCTATGCAGATGTTGTGTGATAACCAGGCCACCATCTTCATTGCAAATAATCAAACATTCCATGAGCATACCAAGCATGTGGAGGTTGATTGTCACTATGTTCGTGATATGGTACTGAAGGGAGTCATCTCTACGCAGTATACCCAGTCGTCTGAGTAACTGGCGGATATCTTCACCAAAGGTTTAAATGTTAAAGTCTTTAGTAATCTATGTAACAAGCTGGGCATGCTCGATATATATGCTCCAGCTTGAGGGGGGAGTGTTAGAGTTATGTTATAGTTTATATTTGGTTAATGGGCCATATTGAGCCCATATCACAAAACCCTAGTATTTCTCTATATATATCCTTGTACTCTTTTACTAATGTTATAATGCATGAATAAATGGTGAAATCTAATTATTTAAAGTTTTCTTTGCCTGCCTATCCTCTGTAAAGGTAGATAGTTACTCAAGTATCTATTGCCATAAATCTATTTACTTGGATATCTTTTTACATTCTTGCTTTTTTCCTATAACTATAAGGCAACTAAAAATCTTATTTATATAAAAAAACCTCACTCTCTTCCACAGTTGAGGAGTAAACTTTTTTTATAATATCATTTTTATTTTGTCTTTTAACATAGAAGCATATACTATCCTCAAAAGAGTATATTAGTAATTATCCACTATATCAGTAACATAAAATATCTCAAACATCTAAACTATAGTGATTCATCATATCTAAATTATATATATATATATATATATATATATATATATATATATATATATAATGAAGCTCAAGAGAAAATAAAAAATAAAATGCATTGAAAATTAACCTTGGCTACCTACTCCCCATATTATAAAATGAAGTTTTATCAAATACTCAATAAGTGCACTCAAGAAATTTGCTACAATTTATCACAACATTATAAGCAATACCAACTCAATTCAACAAAAACGAAAATTCAAATATTAAAACAATATATATACATATCTGTGTATATGTGTATTCCTATAAATTCATACATACATAAACATATATATATATATTAAACAATTTAAAATTGTCAAACAGAACAGTAAGGCATGGAAAATTCCAGCTATGGAAAATTGGAAAATTAAACTAGAAATTTACCACAAAATTAGGGTTTTGGGGTTGATCTTCAAAATTTGCTGGATTTGATCAATGGCCGGCCTGATGCCATCCAGAGCTTGCCCAATGCCACCCTTTCACCATTCCTCTTCTTCCAAAGCTCCACCAGCACCGCCTACACCCTCCCCTTGTAGCCTAGCACCCGAGCATCCACCTCCACCTCATCCTAAACCACCAAGCCACCAAATTAAGCGATCATGTCAAAGAGAGATCGAACAGGGAAGAAGGGAGGAGAGATTAATTGGGAATTCAATTGGAAACACATACATACATCGATCTTGGCCAGAGAGAGGTAGGTCATGCCCATGTTAGCAGAGACCTTGAGATAGCCTTCTATGGATAAGATGACGGCGGCGCCGACGAGATCGATAACAGTGGACATCGCCCCAGGGATCCAGTTCCCATCGGAGTCCTGCGGATCATCAAAATCATAGATGAGACTCGAGAAAGAGAAAGAGATGGATCGAGCGAGAGAAAGGGAGAGGTGTTAGATTTTTATATTTTGGTACTAGTGGCCCTAAATGGGCTCTATATGGGCTTAGGAGTCTTACACCAAAAAGTCTCAAGACTTAGTGGCTCAACCTCTATACCTATATATAAACCCATTACACTTTTATTACACAACCGATGTGGTACTATATTTCCAACACCCTCCCTCAAGTTCAACTCGGTCGAACTTGCTCAGACTTGTACACCAGAGGTATGTTTACCAAGACTTGTACACTACTTTGTGACATGGAGGTCTCACACACATGGACTTGTACATTACTTGTGTCTCAGAGGTCCTACACACGTAACACACATGGACTTGTACACTACTTGTGTCTCAGAGATTCTACACACGTAACACACATGGAGTTGTACACCACTTGTGTAAATATATATTGGGTTCCACTATATTATCACCAAAGAGATCAAGACCAGTGATAAAGCATGGACACCATCTCACAATCCACTCCAAAGATGATACCTCAAACTCCAACTTCACTGCAACAATGGCCATAAGAACACCATCACCTTTACTGGCTGATCAGCATAGCCATAACCCTAATTATAACCACCTTCTCTTTGTTTCTCTTCTACAAATCATCTCTGTTATCAAAGAAGAAGCTTAAACTACCACCATGTCCATCAATTCTCCCACTTGTCGGCAACCTTCACCAACTTGGCTCTCTCCCTCACCGTTCCATGCATGCACTCTCTCATGTTAGATTTTTATATTTTGGTACTAGTGGGCCCTAAATAGTCTCTATATGGGCTTAGGAGTCTTACACCAAAAAGTCTCAAGACTTAGTGGCTCAGCCTCTATACCTATATATAAACTCGTTACGCTTCTATTACACAACCGATGTGGTACTATATTTCCAGCAAAAGGTTTGGAGTATGGACGGACGGTGAGGTGAGGGGGAACACGAAAGGAGCAGAGAGCGCGGCCTGCGTGGGTGAGAGAGACACGGAGATCCCAGAGGGTAAGGGCGTTTAAGAAGCCACCACCACCGATGACTCTAGAGATGGAGGAGGGTTGAGATCGGGCTTGGCCACCACGCTCTCCAACCATCTCTTCGCTGTTGCTCCTTTGGCCTTCCCCTTCGCCCACTTCTCTCTCTCTCTCTCTCTCTCTCTCTCTCTCTCCGACGACAACGACGACGAGAAGGGAAGCGAAGCAGGCTAGTCACACACTCTAATCATTAATTATATGTTTTGCGTTTATCTTTTTAAAAATAATAAACAAAAATTAAATAAATATTGTAATATTAATATTTTTATTTTATTGTCATTTTAATTATAATAGTCTATGAATAATGCATTTTTATTTTTTAAAATGAAAAAACTAATCTACTTTCTTAAAATGTAAACTAATCTTAGGATGGCAATGAGGCAGAGTGGGGGCGGGGCATGCCTCTACCATCCCCGCCTGCTCTGCCCCATCTTTTTGTTTATTCATAAATCACACACCCACCCCGTCTTACCCCGCTCATAGGTAACTAAAATTCCTAAAAACATTTTTAAAATAGATTTTTTTATAAAACAAATACTTATAAAAACAAGCTCAAAAAAAAATTTCATTTACCCCTACATTATATAATATTTATAATAAGTTAAATTAATAGCGGAGCGGGGCATAGAAAAACCAAACCGGCCTCACCAAAGTCGGGGTAGATCCAGTCAAAAAAAACATGTTAGTTCGATTTTTGCCATCCTTAACTAATCCTAATATATTTGTTATGTACAAATGCATACAATCAAGTCAAAATAGAATATTTGGGAATATGCTTCTTTTGTTTTTTTATTACAACCGTTGGATAGAATATTGGGGAGTATCGCTTTTGTTTTTTGTTTTTTTTGTTTTTCCTATTCTCCAACAATTAGTTTGTTTGTTGTTTCACCGTCATTTATAATAAGGCCTTGCGGCTGTGGATTACTATTGACTATATATTATTAGTTAGTATATATGAATAGATCTAGACAAAACTAAAAGTCACTATAAAACACCATTAAATTTAAAATCTAAAGACATTTTGGAGAATTAATATATTTATAATAATTTTTTATAGTATACCTTTTTTTTTTAATAATCTCTCTATTTTTATAAACAACTTTTTTTTTAATCTTTTTATTTTAAATGGTAAATTTTCAATTTTTTATTATTTTAATTTAATTATGTAAATTTTTTTTAGGATTTAGCATTAGTGTTTACAGTTTTGGAGGTTAATATGGCTTAATTCAAATAATATAGGAACTAAAAAATTATAATTTGAAGTAGAGGGATTGAAAAAATAAATTTGAAATAGTAAAGAAGTTGTTCATGAAATTAATTAAAATAAATCAATTAATTTATAAAAATAAAAAATTTTGCTAGGGAGCAGAAGTGTTTTGGTTTGAGAGTTGGAACAACCATGTGCAGCTTAAAAAAAAATTCTTCATCCTCAAAGGGAAATTTCTCCCTGAAATTCTCGTCCCCCTCTTGCTATGGCAAGCGGGGGTCAACACTCCCCTCCTTATCCTCCATTGAGAAAATCCTGGTCCCAGATTGCTTCCTCTCTTACTCCGTCTTTGGACAATTCTCCTCTTCACAATGAGCAACTTCTTAGCAAGCTCAAGGCTTCTACAACTAGTTTCGTTTGTCTGGACAAGGATGCAATTAGTCGGGGTCGAATGACGTTCAGTATGCCCTTTACGGAAAACTATTCGGAAAATCTCCTTCTTTTGAATAGGTCAAAACTTCCCTTCTCTCTAAGTGATCTCATTTGGGAGAGATATTTATCTCCAATCTTCCGAACAGGTTCTTATTAATAAGATGTTCTTCCGAGCAAACCATGTAGTGTTTCCTTCTTGAGGGACCTTAGTCAGTGAATGGAATTATTCTGCAAATGTCCCCTTGGAAACCCTTTTTCGAGCCAAGCTTCGCTAAGCTCAATTCTGCTGTGATCTAGGTCCAGTTTCATAACCTTCCGGTTGAATGCTGGGAAGGAGAAACACTAGAGACTATCGCCAGCAACTTTGGAAACCTCATCAAAGTCGACGAGTTCATTTCCACCCTGGCTAGATCCAAATATGCCCGGGTGTGTATTAAAATTGATGTTTCTAAACCCCTCTATCGGGGATTCTGGATCGAGGATGACCTTCATAGAGTATTTGTTGTCGTGATGTACGAGCGGTTGCCGACCTTCTGCTACCACTGTGATCTCATCGGCCACGGTAGTAATTCATGCAGTCGATCTATGTTGTGTGGGGCCGGTGGATCCTCTCTGCCTCCTCGTGAGGAATGATCTCCAGTAAAAGGTTCCACCCCGGTCTCGCACGACACCGATCAACATATGGATATCTCAGATCCCATCAACATCCCTGGTGCTAATGTTAGTTCATCTGATTTGAATCTCAACGTTCCAGAGATAGACTACTAATCATGGCTCTTGGTATCTCACCAGCGGGGTAGCACTCGAGGTCGCGGAGGTGGTGCTCATGCCGGGCTCGTGACCCCGAGAACTGCAGCCAAGCCGATCTCCAATGACAACGAGTCTCACATCACATGTGGCGGAGCTCAGTTCGTTCGGAGAGGGTGGTTCTCTTCTGGTCACGTCACGCACTTTACCCCAGCCTCTGACATCTCAACAGCACAGCCTAATAGCCCTCTCGTTGTTAATCCAACCGTTGAGCAGACTCTCGAGATCAACCCTACCCACTTAGGGAACATCACTGCAGAACCTGTCCCCACCAAATAACCTAACTTCCTAGGCCCCTTTACCGTTTAACCCCTCCACTCAAGCAATATCTCCTAAGAGCTCTAGAGGTGACGCCTCGTTGAAACTTGCCGTTAATTCCACTTCTTTTTGCACTGCCCGAGACGTGGGAAAACCCGCCGTTCCCACACGATCTACTTCGCCACCGCCCATCCTTCGTTCTTCCATTCAAGATACTCATTTTAACCCTTCTTTTCCTGGTCATGTTCACCGGTCACTAGTTTCTCAAATCTTCTCAGCTCTTGACTCTAGTGAGATGGAGGAGGATAGCGGTGATGAAGAAGACTTTTTAGAAGAAGAAGATGTTGAGATGTCTGATGATGGAGATGACCCATACGATTCTATAAAGGCTAATCCAGTATCAAGAAGAAGCTAGAAGGGACGCTCTCATCAGGAAAGGGACGCTCTCATCAGGAAAGGGACTCATCCAGTTTAAAAATCGCCAAAAAAGGGCAGATTGAAGGCCGGGGGCTCTTGCTCTTGACATTTCCGTTTCAGTCTTTTTGATTCATCCGGCCTTAAAGGGGTTTTTTTTTCCTTTTTCCTTATTAGTTTCAAATGAATACTTCTAATATCATCTGTTGGAATTGCAGGGGTATCTCTGCCAGGGATACTTCTACTCGGGTTTTTAGACTCATCAGAAAGTTCACGCCTCTTATTGTTTGTCTTGTGGAGACTCAGGCTAATGCCGATCGTCTGGATCGTTTTTGCAGCAAAATACCTAGACATTGTGAATGGGCGGCTATCCTTGCAGAGGTTATTCAAGAGGTATTATCACTCTTTAGAATCCCATCATCGGTCAGGTTACTCCCATTGCCGTCTCTCGTCGCGCCCTTCACATCATGGTTTCTACATCTTTTTCTAAAAATTTCCTCATTTCTGTTGTTTATAATTCCACCCGTTGTTGTTATCAGCATTCTCTTTGGCATAAGTTGTCTAAACTAGGGGTGGCAAAAATTCGGGTCCGGACAAAACCGGGTCCGGACAACTACTAATATAAATAGAAAAACTTGTGTCCGGACCCGGCCCGATTTTAAATCCGGACAAACTTGCCTTGTCCAAACCCGGTTTATTTTAAAACCGGGTTGTCCGGATGTTCAAATTTGTCCGAATTCTATAAGCTATTTTTAAGTTCGCTCAAATATTAAATTATACAAAAATAATTTAATTCATATTAAATGTAAAAAAAAACATCAATAATCCAAAACTCAACTCAAATTATAGAAATATCTAAGTCTTAATAGAAAGAACAATATATGTTTAAAGTTTTTAGAAGAATGGGCTTAAAACAAATGGGCCTAAGGTTGCGGGCTTTTAAAGTTTTAGGGGTTAAAAGGGCTCGGTTGTCCGAATTTCTATGTCCGGACCCAGCCCGGATTTAAATTCGGACAACCAAGCCATGTCCGGACCCGGCCCGCATTTGCAAACCTTATGTCCAAACCCTTTTTATTCCGGGCCGGCGGGTCCGGACAGATTATTGCCACCCCTAGTCTAAACTAGCTAATATTGGACTCCCTTGGCTCATTCTGGGGGATTTCAACTCTGTTCTTGCCAGGAATGAACACAAGGAGGGTCTTTTCTCTTACTATAATCGTAAATCCCAGTTTTTCATTGATTTTATCGATAGCAATAATCTTTTAGACTTAAAATACATTGGTTCCCCTTACACCTGGTGCAACAATCAGTTCGGTCCAGCTCGTCGTTGGGACAGACTTGATCGTTGTCTGGTGAACATTGAGTGGAACAATATCTTTAAGTCCTATAAGCTTACGCATCTCAACCGTTCTTTCTCGGATCATTCTCCTCTACTTCTCTCTTCCAATTTTCATTTTAATCACAAGAAGAGTCTTTCTCGCTTTGAAAATTTTTGGATCGATTATTTGGGTTGTCACAACGCTGTTCGGAATGCTTGGAACTTCTCTCCGCATGGTAACCTCATGCACGCTTTCACCCACTTTCTTGTTCGTACCCGCAAGAATCTCAATCATTAGCATTCTTCCGGGGTTAATAACATTGAAGCTGTTATTTTGAACACTGAAAATGAGATTAGTACAATTGAGATGTCAGACTCTGACCCTAATCTCCATATTATCCTTGTGGAACATTACGCTAAGCTTTCTGTGTTGCAGCGGCAGTGTGGCATTAAGTGTGCTCAGCGTGCCTGCTTACAGTGGATTAATGACGGCGATAAAAACACTCTCTTCTTCCACGCCATATCCCGCATTGGTAAGTATTCTAACTTTATTTCTTAGATAACTGATTCTAATGGTAATGTTCTTCAGGATTCTACTGATATTGAATAAGCTTTTTTTGTTGTTCTATCAAAATCTCTTGAATGGATCTTCCGATACCTTCCAGAACATTTCTGATGCTCTTCATTTTAATCTCCCTTGTTTGGCTGAGTCGGATTGCTCTGATCTCATCTGCGACGTCACCATGGAGGAAGTTTATTCAACACTTCTTGACCTTCCTCTAGGTAAGTCCCCTGGTCCTGATGGCTTCAATGTTGAGTTTTATCGGACCTTTTGGCCAGTTATTGGTGAACACATCTTTGCAGTTATTCAATACTTTTTCCAAAATTCTTTAATGCCCCTTTCTGGGGTAAAACTTTTATTGTCCTCATTCCGAAAAAGGACAATCAGACTTTGGTTACTGATTTTCGTCTGATTTCCCTTTGTAACATTTGTTTTAATCTTATTTCTAAAATTCTTGCCAATCGTTTGAAAAAAGTCATCCCTAAGCTTATCGGTAGAGAGAAAGTGGGTTTTGTGGCTGATCGTTGTTCGTTTGATAATATTATTGCGGTGCAAGAAGTTCTTCATTCTATTGAAAATGATACCCTTAACCCCCCTAGGATGATTATCAAATTAGATATCGGAAAAGCTTACGACACTTTGAACTGGAGTACTTGCCATTTTTTCTAAAATGAATTTTCCTTTGCGCTGGATTTCTTTTCTTCCTGTCTTCAATCCTGTTCTTTCTCTTTGCTTATCAATGGAAGCCCTACATCTTGGTTCACCTCCTCGCCGGGAGTTTGTCAAGGCGATCCTATCTCTTCTCATTTATTCATTCTTGTTTCTCAAACCCTCACGACTATGCTTAAATTTAATCTTCAAAATAATTTAATCCCTGGTTTTAATGCCAATTTGTGGCATAATTTCAACCACCTTATGTACGCTGATGATCTGATTTTGATCACTTAAGCCTCATGTAGGGTCGCTAGAAACATTCATCTCTGCTTATCCTTTTATTCTAGAATCATGGGGCAGTGCCCGAATCTTGTCAAATCCCAAGTCTACTTCCTTTCCTGGTTTAACAAACATGTTCTTAAAAGGATTTGCTCAATTTTGAATCTCAATCACACTTCCTTTCCTTTTAGGTACTTAGGAGTTCTTATCTCCCTTAAGCGTATTGCTTCCCAAACTTTTAGGCCCATGATCGATAAAGTTAAAAGATTAATCAATAATTAGGCTAAATTTCATCTTACTCCAGCTGTTAAAGAAATTTTAATCAACTCAGTCCTTCTCTCTGTTACTGTCTACACTTTATCAGTTTACCCCATTCCTGATTTAACTGTCTGAGATTTCTAAAGTTGTTAGAAAATTCTTTTGGAATAGAAATGGCAATGGAACATGCATCCATAATGTGGGTTGGAATATATTAACCGAAGGTAAATTTGAGGGGGGCTTAGGTATCAGAAACCTGGCTATGGCTAAGCACTCTTTAATGTCTAAGCATATTTTCAAATATATCAACAATCATAATACCTTGTGAGTGGAAATCTTGTATGATAAGTATGGGAAGCTTAATTTTTGGCATGATAGCGCCCCTGCTAAATGCTCCTGGTTTTTCCGTGGGTTATATAATTCTGCTACATTCATCAAGCATCACTATAAAATTAATTCAGTTAATCCCACCAACACTTCCTTTCTTTGGGATCCTTGGTGTTTCAATATTCCTTTGGCCCTTAAACCTACAGTCTTTAACATGAATGTCAATGTTGATCTTATTCATTTTTCTGACCTTGTGCATGATGTTAGTGGGACTTTCAAAATCTTAATGTGATGTTCGGTAATCACCTTAATATCCCTGATCTAGCTGTAACTATTATTGATTCTGGTGCCGATAATCATTAGATCTGGACTCCCAAATCTTCTTGTACTAGAATTTCTTCTATTGTTTATCATCATATAAATAGTCAGATTTCTCCCTCTGATTGTTGGATTGGGTGGCAAATTCTTTGGCATATCCTTGTCGTCCCTCGTGTAAAACATTTTATTTGGGTATGCCTCAGGGGTTGTCTGTCTACGTATGCCTTCCTTCATAGCATTCATGTTAGCCCTGACAACCCTTGCATTTTCTGTGGGATCCATCGGGAAACTACTGATCATTTATTGTGCCATTGCTCTAGAATTCATGCGGTCTGGGATCAGCTTAATGCCAGAGAAATATTTCTTTTGCTTTCCATGATGGCTTTTCTTCTGGTAATTGGATCATCAGGTTCAGGCGCTCTTTGTATAGCTTAGCCACTATTGCTGCCGGTGCTTGGTTTATATGGTTATGCCGGTGTAATGTTATCTTCAAGAGTATCCATCCAAATTTTTAGGTAATTGTGGCTAAAGCCATTGCTCACGTTCGTGAATTCTCCATTGGTTCCATGGATCCTATTCGCAGGAAGTTGATTATCAACAATTTTACTTATGCTGACGGTCACTTCCTCTTCATTTATGCTATTTCCAACCATAACTCTCAGGTAAGGTCAGTCGGATTTTTCTTCGTCAATTATAATTGTGTTGTTTCTCTTGCAGGGTGCCTCTCTTAGGAAATGATGGATAACCCCTCAGATGAACTTTTTGCGCTTGAGGTGGCTCTCTAGGCTGCGGTCAACCTACAAATCTCCGTCAAGCACATCTTTTGTGCCCAGGTAAACATCGCAGCGTACTTGTCTACTTCAGACCATATCATCACTTGGCGTTTTCAGCCCCAGATTGATAATGTTAAATTCTTACTAGATATGTGCAATCAGCCTAAAATTCATTTGATTTCACACTCTTGGGGAGCTCCTGCTACTAACCTTGCTTCACTGGGATTTAAGCATCGCCACCTTAATTTTTTTTTCTTTTTGGGAAGGATCTTCCTTTTTGGATCATGCGATCCATGTTTGAGTTTGGTTTTGTTTTTTAAGTCAGCTTTTTGTGCTTCTAATTTGTAGTTCTTCCTTGCCTTCTTTTATTTCAATAATGTTGTATCTTCTCTTGTTGAGAAGTTCCTTTTAAAAAAAATTCTTTGTTTTTAATATGGGATGAGAGAAAAAGAAAACCTTTAGTCAAATATTTTAAATATTAATAGTTAGTTTTTTAAATATATATATATATATATATATATATATATATATATATATAATTAAGTTTTGATTGAGTATGATAATTTTAAATTTTTGTTGGAAAACTTCATGGATTTGATGAAAAACACAGCTCTGCAATCTGGCTTAATCCCTGTTGCAATTGAGAACCAGAACTCCCATCTTTGCCATGATCTAACTTCTCCAAATGAATAAGGAACTCCAAATTTGATCTACTAACAAGAATCAAAGAAAACAAAGGAGAAGAAGAGCAAAGTTCTAGAGGAGAAGGACTGATTTCATTGATTTGAAGTTTTGCAAAGAAGAGGAGCTCTTTATATAAGCTCAAAACATTGGAACAATAGTTGTTTGAAAACTATTATAAGCTGACTCAACAAATTAATTAGTTATAACTAATTTGCTGAGTTGGCATCAGATAATTTGGTATTAGTTTTAACTAAAAGTTGAGTTGGCATAAGTTGTAAGATCACATGCTCCTCATGTGATTTGTAATGAAAGAAAATAGCAGCTGCCTGTCTTCATCCTTTGAAATTCCATCTTCATCTTGTATTGATCAACTAGCAGTGAATGTATCTTCTCCTCATTTTTTATGTTTTGTTAACTTAATCTTCTCTAACAATTTTTGATTAAAATTGATAGTTTATTTTATCTATTAAGTTTCAACTTGAGAGGATTATATATAAACTCTTGAATTTTATCATAATACCACACTACAAAAAAATTGCCATATACTGACGCTTCTCAATAGTAACAATTAAATTTCGTAGCTATAGACTGGTTTTACCAACGATACTTTAAAACTGTCACAATATATAAGATATTTACTGACGGATTTTAATCTGTTGGTATAGGTAGACTTTTAACTACAGTAACAGTCAAATTTGTAGCTATAGATTATCTATACCAATGGAACATTCAATTTGTCAGAATAAATATGACATTTACTTACAGATATTGTTCCATTGGTATAACTACTACTCTATAATTATACTTATCTATAGCAATAGTTAAATGTAGTAGCAATAAATTATTTATACCAATGAATCTTTAAAAGTGTTAGAATAGATCAGACATTCAGTGACGGAAATCATTCTGTTGGTAGAGCTATATGTTTTGAATTTTATTTAATTTTTATATTTATCTTTAGTAGAGCATGACTTAATAATAATAATATTATCAGAATTAAATTTGAGATTTATATTGAGAATAATAATTAAATTAAAAAATTAAACATTATAAAACAAATATAAAAAATAATGTCATGATAATTTACTCTATAAATTAAAAGCATATTCGTAAAAATAACAATCTAATGAATATCGATTGGATATATAAATTAATCAATTAATTTACAAATTTATGATAACTAATTAACTTACTATTTTATATAAATTAATTTGTTATATATATTTTTATTTGATTAAGATAAATAATTATTGAAATAAATATTTAAAAGATCAGCATTCATTATTGCAACTACTAAAAAAAATATTTTATTTTTTGGTAAATAAATATTTGAATTTATTTATTTTTAAAATTATTTTTAACATTGGATTATGATATTATATATATATTGAAAAAACACATGTTATTAAAAGATAATGTTTATTATATAAATTAATGAAATTATAATTATTTCATATAAAAATATAAAATTAATTTTTATGTTAAATTAAATTGGTTTATTGGTAGTTGTTTAATGTTTAAACTTAAATAATAAATATTTAATGAATAATTGTTTTACTTGCTCTTCTATAATAACAAATAATGTTTATTATATAAATTAATGAAATTGTAAGTATTTCATACAAAAATAAAAAGATTAATCTTTATGTTAAATTGAATTAGTTTATTGTTAATTTTATAATATTTAAATTTAAATAATTAATACTTAATGAATAAGAAAGCTTTATAAAAACTTTAAACTTTATAAAATATAAATAATAAATATTTTTTCATAAATTTTAATAATATATCAAAAACAAAAGTTATTAAAACATCAACAAACCCATCTTCATCCCTTCTCATTGTTGCCCATCTTCATCCCTTCTCATTGTTGCCGGAGGATCGAGGTTTTTTTCCTCGCGGATGCTCTTTGAACCCTAAACCTTCTTGCAGGTACTCATCCACTTCCTTCTCCTTTTTTTTGAAGAATTGGTTTCAAATCCTCTCCTTTCCTTGATTCAATTGTCTCTTTGTTGTGCCCTAGACCTTGGTGGGGGAGAAGAGCACTCGAATTGGATGGCAGGATCTCCATGAAACCTGTCAATTAATCCTTGATTCCTACTCGGAGGTATGCTTGTTCTCTTCTTTTCCTCAAATTTGATTGTCTTGGTTGTTGAATCTAGTTCATCTGGATTTTAGATGCTTATCCTTTATCCTTATGGTTGGGTTATCTTCATTGCAAGCAAGAAGGCACCCAATTAAACTAGTTATACTAGTATTTTGTACTCTTGTTACCAAGTAGTATGTATGATACAAGGAATCAATATCTATTTTTTCATTGTTTGGCATGGATTTTTTTTCATTATGTGGAGTGTTTTTAAATATTGTTTGGGATGATACAAAACCAAATGAAGATGGGATTGATTCACTGATTTGCTTGTTTGTCCTCTGGTTCCCATTTTGATTCTTTCTTTTATTCGGTATCCATGGAATATTGGAATTCAGAGTGGTTTGCTAATAATTATTTCCACTATGAATCCTTTTCATTGAGCATTATGGATTTGTTATTTAGATTTATATGATGAGCTTGTCATCGTCGAGCTTGTAATCATGGAATTTGGCCTACCATTTATTGCACATTTATCTCTGTACTAATCTCATGTGATTTTGATGAAGGTTATGTTTATTATATTTAGCTTTGCTTAGAATGATGAATAATGATCATTATGGAATCAAGTTTTCATTTTGGAATGATCTCTCCATTTATTAGGAAATAATGGCAAACAAAAGTGTTGTCATTCATGGTTGGGTTATCTTCCAATTTAGTTAGTTTAGATATATAAACTCTCCTTTGCAAGGGATTAGATGTCCTTTGCCTTATTGCCTAATAAATAAATCCAACCTCATTGATCCCTTGAACATGTCGATCTTTGTGTTGCGGACAATCACAGTGGTGTTTGGCTTCATTAAATCGACTGAAATAAAAGGACAAAAAAAGGTTGATAGCTCATTATCAAATTTGGGTGAATAATGTAATTTTTCTAGATATGAAGGAACAATACAAAGAATTTATGCCATTACATATTAGTTTGTTTGTTTTGGTTCATATGCAATATTCACCAAGTTTCTTGACTGAACATGTAACAAGATTAACATACGAAGACAAAGACAACCAACATAGATTCATGAAAGACTAAGTTCAGGCACTTTTGTTGGAGCAGATACATATAAGTTTGGAAGCAATAGTCATCATGAAAGACTCTAAGTTTAGCAGATCAATAAGTCTTAAAATCTCATTCTTGATACTAATCTCTGTTATAACATATAAAAACAATGCCACGTAATTAAAGATTTTTCCTTTTGTGAAGACTCATTTTAAGTACTATTCCATTTTCAGAGAGTATGATAAGAATGTGGAGTTTGTCTTTTTTAGATGCTTTCAGCTATGCCATTCACTGAATAAGTTCACACAAACACTAGAAGCTTTAAAGCTTTTGCAATTGAACACTAGATGATTGCTGATTAACTAGCTTTGTTCCAGCAAACCTTATGTTAGACTTAACAGACATGAGTATAACTACCTATAATTAAAATACGAGCAAACCAAAATATATTGTAGATCTCATGTAAAGACTCAAATAAAGATTTCATTGGATCCCATCATTCTGTAGTGCCTGAAAGCACTTATTGCTGCAGGACATACCAATTGGCCTCCATTTTATGCAATTCGCACCTAAAGTGGTTAATTATACATCATGTTCTTGTCCAAATAGATAGAAAAGATTTGCCTGATTGACCTGATGATCACAAAATAGAAAGCCCATAATAAAAAATATGCATCAAATTTATTTATCTTTGGTAAATATTTAAAACATCATGACTCTAGAAATCAAGTATGATAGCTCCCTCATTTAACTGATGCAAGCTATTTATGAATAGATCATGAGGCCTCAAGTGTAACATTCAAGTTATAAAATTATGCAAGCTTGGCTTGGTTGCACATCCTGCAGGGGAAATCAATAGATCCACTAGGACAGACTCTTGAATAATTTTTGTAGGGTGAGAAGGAAAGACCTTGTTTTCTATATAAGCATAATAGCATCTTTACTAGTATCTTATTCAGTATTTAGCCACTCCATCATAAATGGATTAAGGGGGCCCTAAAGTGTCCAATCACCTTGCATGATGAAGGGTTCTAAAGAATATTTGTGGCCCCCCAACGTTGGCAAAAGCTGAGCCCCACCCCTACAGCAACCTGAATTGATTTGCTTAGACCATGAAAAGAAAAGCAATACAATGACCCATCACCCATGCAATGCCCTTCTTTTTCCTGTCTTTTGCATCCAAGGAGCCAGCTGTGTTCCTAGGTTGTCTTTAGGTTTTTATAATAACCACAAAACTTGTTTAGTATCTGTTTAATTTACTGATTTATTTAGTAATTTCATTTGTTGTTGCCATAACCAGAATTAATAATTTTCTTACTGTTCTAATTATGTATGGCATATAATTCTGCCAGTGAAGTATATATTCACATTCAGACTAGATCTATCTCTGCTACAAAAAAGTGGCAATTGGTAACTTTAATACTAACTTATTCAGAGTTGCGGTCCCTGAATTGACTTTTTATGTTGCAATAGGATTAATTTAACCAATGGTTTCAAGTTTCAACTATTATCTATTTATAACTGTTCAAGATTGTGATCTCAATTGATTATGTAGACGTTGCTGATAGAATAACAGCGCCATCATAAATTATCACCACCTTATCATACAGAAGCAGAAACTTATATGAAAATGGCTTTCTATCCTCGTATGTTGAGCTAACTTCGTAATCAAGTCTAGACCTATTGCTTCATCCTTTAGCATGTCTCTTATTTCAAGGCACTCACCTTAACAAATTGTAGGGGCCACTGGTGCTTCTGAAGGAACAGTTGACGAATTAAAAGGGGGCTCACTTTTCTTTTTGCCATATAGAAGAAATGGATAGAGAACCTCTTTCAGCACAATTAAAACACTGCTGCAACAATCCTCTTTACACTAACACCTGTTATCTTCACTTCTTAGTTTTCTCCCTAATAAATAAATAGCAGTGGCTTCAAACAGACATTCAAGTGTCTGAAAGGCAAAGGACAAATAGTTTCATCTAGAAAAAAGAACTCAAAATCAGCAAGGCATTGTTTTCCATATATATATATATATATAGGTATGCATAAAGAAGCAAGAGAGGCATGCATTAACTGAGAAAATTGGCAAAAAAAAAAATTTATTTGAAATTATTTAGTTCATCATGGAAATAATAAATTCAGTATTTTATTTGGAAATAAATAAATAAAATTTGTATAAGAAATGTTGGGTATTATTATATTTTTACTGATAATTTTAACTCCATTAATATTAGATTCTCAATAAAATCTCAGATTGCTAATAATAAATATTAATTTTTAAAAAATTTAAAAAACCAAGGGCATTTTGGTCATATTGTATAGTCCACGACAGTGAATCTGGTCTTCCTTTGGGGATTGGATTTAAGGTTGATGATGTTTTTGCCTCCCTTTTATAGAGGGTAAACAGAGGCCTCAACGGATACTTCCTCTCTATCTTTCCAACTGTTTATTTTATTTTATTTTTATTTTATTTTATTTTATTTATTATTATATTTTTTTTATGGAGGTTGAAGGAATGCCCTTGACACTTGTTTTTACAATCAACTTTTTATATTAGTGAGTCATGCAAAATATCTAGAGTGATGTATATTAAATTTATTATTGTTTTTAGAAGTTATAAAAATTTACTTTCATTATTCTCTTTTTGAAAGAGTAAATTCTGTATAGAAGAGTTGGCTGGTATTCATGAGACTCATGCAAAAATCATGAGAATTTGATTTTTATTTATTTATTTATTTATTTATTATTATTTATAGAATATTTTATATTTTAATTAATAATAAAACTAATACGCACAGTGAAAATGTCTTTTGCTTGCCTGTTTGTTTATGTAGTGTTGAGTTAGATACTGAAGTCAAATTTATTTACGAAAATATTTATTTAGTTTTACTGGATTTGGTTTTTTGTTGACTAAAACATTGATGGACAAACATTCATATAAAAGCTCGAAAGAAATCTCAATATGTAAGAAAGCATTCTTTGTATAAATCATCAAATTAGTCTATGCAACCAATGAGCTTGTTGTATAAATCATCTGAGCCTGTTTGTATCTCTATCCTTAGGGAGATTTAGAAAGATGAAACATGAGGGTATGACATAGTATTTTCAGCATATTTTCATATACTTCGTTTACTGCATTGTTTCCTGATTCTATTCCCGGTTCTGTATATTTAAATTTTTATAGAAGAAATGAACCTATTGACCAGATAATAGATTGAATTGATGTAAAGGACAAAGGTTTGTTCCTCTTCGTTTTATATCATTGTATTATTATGGGTTTAATGTATAGAGCAACATGTTTTTCCTAGTGTATTGCCTTTGCATTAATGCATCATTTAATGATGGCAGTATGTCTGATCATGATGGAATTTTTTTTTAATCTTAATATGTTATTTATTTATATTGCCCATGCAAATAGTTTTCAAACGAATTGGTATCCTGGGTGATAATGCTAAATTATATATATATATATATTGTGGAAAATGAATATTTGTTTATTTATATTAAAATTTTGTTACATAGGCATAAAAAAGAAGAAATTACATTCTATAAATTTTCTGGACTTGTTGTCACAGGCCGGCAATCTGAAACTCCTAGTGTGGACGTGGGCACCAGCGAGGCATCACAGGTAGATATATTTATATAACAAACCATCTAGGTCTAATTTTTGGGATGATGTTCTTATTAGGCTTTAATATGCACCCATAGAATGAAGATCCTTGTATTTAAGCTTTAGTTTGGATTAGGACTGACATTGAGCCTTGTATATGATATTCAGCAGCCTTTTCAAGCTCCAACTACTAGACAGGAGAGGGAACTGCAGACCCTTCTTTGCCAACTACAACAGAGGTCTCTTTTAAGTTATCTTTATGCAGCTGCTACATGTTGCTAATTTCCATTTACTTGATAATTTGGAATTTTTACTACATGCTTTTTTTTTTTACCCTGTTGCAGTGTGGGCTCCCTTGCAGAGGACGTTCAGAAGTTGAAAGTGAAGAACTCTCATGTATATATAAGCTACAAAATATGCACACACTCAAATTAGCACACATTACTTCATGGTGTTGGAAGTTTATGTTGATATAAATATTTTGTTGATAATAAGGGTGTTAAGCAATTAAAGGGAGAGACATAGACAAGGCGAGAGAATAAATATCAAATATATATATTTGAAGTGTAGTAGTATAGTTGTTATTATCGGTAGTTATTGGCACTGGTTTTTAATGGTGTCTAGTATGATGTAATGGGTTTTGGTAGTAGTGAAAGCAAGGAGTGTGTGTGCCTTTTTTACTGTGTTTTTTTGGCGTATGTGTTTGGGGAGTTGTGATCGAATGGCTGATTCAGCAAATCTACCTCTGTGCGGTATTATCCCTCAGGTAATATTTATAACTCAGTTTAGAGTCTAATTTTGAGCGTAAAATTGGTAACCTGCAAATTAGGCATATTAGAGCATTTATTTAAATCACTCAAATCAAGATTACTTTTTTTTATTTTACATATTCAATTTATGCTTTAAGTTATAGGACTATCTACACTTTACTAGAGCAATTGATTTTCTACAAATTATATATCAAGCATGTAAACTTGCTCAAAATTGCATCAAGAATTTAGCAAAATAAGATTGCATTAATGTTTAACTTGTTTTCTTTGATCATCATATAAATATAAGTCTTCGCTTATGAGCTTTTGAAATTTTTTATGAACTTCATCTGTGAAAGTACATAATCCAAGTTTGAAAGGCTATAAGCCAAGTGTAGCATTACAATGACTAAGTACAGAATTATACTTAAATTTTACAGGTTGACACCATTGTGAAAGAGGTCTTTTGCGCTCTCATTATTTTACTTTAATGAGAATACTTATTATATATACAATTAATAAAATTATAATTTAAGTAAAACTGATAAATTAAATCCTAAATCATGCTTCCTTTGTAGAAAACAACTCATGTACACCTAATTTTTTTTTATAATATTTTTAAAATAAACTTCTTTGAAAGTTTTGTGGTTGCTGTGGTTTAGTAATTTTATTTAAAAAAAAATTTGTATTTTCTCTATTTTTTATTTTTTAAAATCTACAACAATATTTTTTTTTTTAATGAAATGTAACAACCACATTTGAGAAATGTGCATATACATGAAGTGCTTAGCTCAATAAACACATATACTTTCACTTTATATAAGTTTTGGAGTTGAATAGAAAAAGCATGCCCTTGGTTGTATACGAATTGTGTTTGTGGAATATATGCAGGGATCTAGTATTGTGAAGCAAGAAGGCATGTTTGGTGGGTCAAGCACTTGAAATCAACTATTTCCAAGTCAGAAACTATTTGGAGGTAAAATGGATAATCTTGTATTGCTATTTTAATAAAATGACATCTAATTAAGTTTAGGAGTTGCAAACAGGATCAAAATGCATGCTCATTAATCAATTTCATGGCTTTGTCATCTGTAATAAATCATGTAGAATTGGTTATTGTAATGGGAAGTTTAATTAACATATTCTAAACAAAGGAATCATGTAGACTATCATCTAAGTTTTTCTAACATTATTAGTAAACTATTTAACAATAAATCTTTCCTATTATAACATTACTTTTATAATAGTTTCTCTAATAAGTATTGGCATGTGGAAATAAAATATATGCAAACACTAATATTATAAATCATTTTTTATTTTAATTTTTTTTAATTCTCACAAGTAATTTAAATCTATTGTTATTATTTCAGTGTTAATTCTTCAACCTATGGATAAAACATGGATAAACCTTACATCAAGAGCAAGTGAAGAGTATATAAATGGGGCCACCAATTTCTTAGATTTTTCCTTTGCCAAATTATCCGAAGATGGTAAAATTTGGTGTCCTTGTGTTAAATGAGTGAACACATATATGGTGTCCAGACAAGAAGCATTTGATCACATTATTTGTGATGGCTTTCTTAAAGGATATGTTCGATGGATTTTTCATGGGGAAACCACGGAAGTAGCTACTTCTACTGTTATAAGTAATGAAGAAGAAATAGTGTTTGACAATGATATTCATGAGTTATTGCATGATATGATGGCTGAAGAAGATATGAATGCTGATGTCCATAATATGCAATCAGAAGAAAGTCACTGGGGTCAACATTATGCTCACAAAATTCATAGTGACAATTTTTATAGCTTGCTTAAAGATGCTGAGGTGGAATTATATCCGGGTTGCAAGAATTTTACAAAATTCTCTTTTGCTATCTATTTGTTCCACATTAAATGTTTTAATGGGTGGACCAACAAATCCTTCAATGCATTACTAGAGCTACTGAAACTTGTTCTACCAGAAGGTAATACATTGCCAAGGTCATATCAAGAAATGAAAAAGATGATTTCGTCATTAAGTTTGGGTTATGAAAAAATTCATGCTTGTCCCAATGATTGCATACTATTTTGGAAGGAGAATGCAAATGAAGATAAATGCACAAAATGTGGAGCTTCAAGATGGAAAGAGAGCTTGAATGATGGAAAAAGTGATTTCCAAGATGCTTTTACAAAAAAAGAAAAAGAAAGCTGCCAAAATATTACGATGGTTTCCTCTTATTCCAAGATTGCAAAAGTTATTTATGTCTTCAAAAACTGCTTCTCTAATGACTTGGCCATATATATGTTGGAGTTGGTGGAAGTGAAAGAACTGCTTTGTATTGGGCTTCACAGTGAGTGAAAAACTATTATGGATAGCTTTCTGTTACACTCTTTTGTTTGCCGCTATTGTTGACTTAGAGGGATCTAAACCAAAAACAATATATTGAATAAAGATTATAATTCTTGCATTATTAATTAACATTATTATTATTATTATTATTATTATTATTATTATTACGGATAATTGTGAAAAAACCCCTGGAAGTTTCTTTTATGCACACTTGGGCCTCTCAAATTTAGGTATTCCCAAAAAGATCTTTGTTTTTTTACGTTTTTTTAGTAATTTTGACATATAGGTAACTGACCTTGACAAGAATGACCCTCGGTTTTTAAGAGAAAACACATAATATTAAACATGAAGGTCAGATATTAAATAAAAAAATAAATATTAAACAAAAAAGTAACATATTAAGTAAAAATTTATGTGGTTACACGTGTATAAATATGCAATATTAAACAAAAACTATAATTATTAAGCAAAAAGTACATATTGTAAAATAGAATAAATTGACAGAGTGAGCTGTAATGACCGCAAAGAAAGTGTATTGAAAAAAAAAGGGCTATTTAGAAAATTAAAATATCAAAGATGTTGTTTGGAAAGTTTTGAAAACTCATGGCCAAAAATAATTTTTCATTATTATTATTATTATTATTATTATTATTATTATTATTTAAAATTTTTATTTATAGGTACAAGGAGAAAGGAATTGTTTATTTTTTGAGGGCTCTGAGCAGTTATGGACCTCATGGTTCATTGGATCTGTAATTTAAGTCAAGACCATAACTCTCGAAATCTTATAATTTGGAAAAGAAAAAAAAAACCCACTACATTACAGCTTTCATTATAACAAAAAGACATGGGAAACAAAGTTCACGACTTTACAGCCTTGTGATCATTTTAAAATCTGATTAACAATTAATTAATTTTTATTTATTTATTTATCAGTTAATTATATTTATCAAACTTGTAAAACTTATTTTTCTTTAAAAACTTCGTATACTTCGTTTCTTCTAGGTACAAAAGAGTCCCTTTTATTTTGAAATCAGAGGTTATGTATTAATTTATTTTTCGTAGTTTAGGGGTATTTGATGAGGCATGAAGTACCGTGCATGCACTTTGCTTATCTTCTTCAATAATTTTTTATTTATGTGTTATTGAATATTTTAAGTGATTGTGCAGAAATTAGGTTTTGGGATAAAGAAGAATAAAATTAGAGTGATTCGGAGTGAAACAAGAATAAAAGGATGTTTATAGAGAAAAGCATATATAGCTTATGTCACGCCTCGACTCGTGGGGCCTAGGACACGACAACCACCGTGACAACCCGAGGAGGGATACCTCACTACTCTACCCTCAAGTCACTGCAAGGCTAACACAATCCCTGGAATCGACGACATTAAATAGAATATACTAATTTAGGAACATGAATGGTGCACAGAAGAATAAATAATATAATACTCTAACAATAGAGTTCAAGAAGAATACTGGCCACAGATACAACATAACCTCCGAGGAATTAGATAATCAAACAACCCATGCATACAGAGTTTAAACATCCTAGTGGACCCATGTTTTAGTATAACATACTAATGCTAAAAAATAACATACAAGATATAGAAAACAAATGAAGCAGAGCTAGACAATGCTCAGCACACAGCTACACCTTCACGCTACTGGTTGCTAAAATCTAGGGAGAAAAAGAGGGGGTGAGTAACCTGAGTCACTCAGTGAGTAGATTAGCACAATTCAAAAATAATATCAAATCGATTAGAATAATCAACAACAATCAAGCTTTTAAATACAAGAACTTTGAGTGAAACAACAATTTGCATCAAATATCTATATATATATATATACACACACACTTAAGTGAAATCCATAATCATCAAAATTGACACATTTGCCTCAAATCCTGGCTTTCCCTTCAAAAAGCCTGTTTAAGAACAATTCAATCTTTTTTAAAACTTCAACTGTGAACTTGCCATAAAAATTCAGCCTTCCCAAGAATATGCATAAACATTTCAAAAGAGTTTAATATAATAATCATGAAGTCTCAAATAATTAATATGCATCACAGAATAACCGAAGAATGGTCTGGAAAACCCTCTAAATTATAGCCATGGTCGCGGCTAAGTTTAGATCCGTCAAGGCCCTCATGTCATTGACGTTGACTCACCGGTTCCATATGGTGACTTCGGAATCCTAATGTATCATCTAATCAGGACTCTACACACCACCTAAGATGGATAAGCAATTTGGGTCCTCCACGTCACCTCTAAAGGCTGGTCCATGGGGAACCCCTAGTGCAGTAGGCAGGTTACAACCCCATCACCATCAACTACCCGTAGGTGAAAACAATAATATAATCACAAAAATACATGAATTAATCTATATCTAGGACAATACCCATAAGCCAGGAATGAGCATCATTCCATATCAATGAATATCACAAGCACTAAATGCATATAAGTGCCATACTTTATTTCAAACTCGGTAAATTAATATATAAATTCAAAGGTATGATCCTCAAGTATCAATACTTTAGCTTATAACTCAATAACATTGAGATTCATCAAAACATAATTTCCAAATGATAGAAACCGAGAAAATATGTAATCAAAACCATGGAAAGCCATACATGATATTCCAAACGAATTATGCAATACAAGCCCACTAACAACTTAGGCGAGAAAGCTTCGGCCACGCTACTCCTCCGCCAGCTGCTTGCCTTGAAAAGAATCTTCACCACCTAACCAACCACATCGAAGCACAACAACAACAAGAAGAAATTAAACAAAGAAACCCAAGAATTAAACCCAAGGTTTAAGCATGTCATGCAACCCTAATTTGATCCTAGGGTTGGCTCAAAACTGGATAACAAGGTTTCCAAGGAGTTTCTATGGAGGACTAGCTTCAACCAGAACCAAAGAAACAAGTAAACAAGCAAGGTTCATTGGTGTTACAGTAACACTACAGTACTATGAACCCTAGCAAGAGAATGGTTCAATGTTACACTTGATCTTTGAACAATCCACTAAGAAAATCATGATCTTAAGTTATAGTAACAATTAACAACCAAGAAGAACAAGGTTCAAGCCTCTCTAACCCTGGATCCATTCATCAATCAAAAGACAATAGGGAAAGAAGGGGAGAAAGCTCACTTAAGCTCAAGGAATGATGATGGATCTTGAAGTTCCAGACTAGCAAGAAGAGGGAGATCATCCACTTTGATTCTTGCTCCAAAAGGCACCAAAGGATAAGAGGAAGAAGAGAGGAAAAGAGGACCAAGGAGAGGGAGAAAGAAAAAGGCTAACGGTTGAAGAATGATTCAAAATGCCCTTATTTCAACTCTGGAAAAGTTTTACACGTGCGTATATTTCATATACACGGGTGTGCACTTCAACTACACGGTTGTGT
This sequence comes from Dioscorea cayenensis subsp. rotundata, assembly GCF_009730915.1. Taxonomy (NCBI): domain Eukaryota; kingdom Viridiplantae; phylum Streptophyta; class Magnoliopsida; order Dioscoreales; family Dioscoreaceae; genus Dioscorea; species Dioscorea cayenensis. The sequence continues at coordinate 14,994,497 of NC_052478.1, forward strand.
ATCATCCTATGTAAATGTTACAGTAACATGCTACAGTGCTGCTTTTGCAGTGTTGCAAATCGAATCTCTAGAAATCTATACTAGAAAAAATGGAGTTACATAGCCATGTGCATACCCATGTAGTTTCCAAAAAGTTTTTAGAGAGTTACATGGGGAGGTACATTGTTGTACCCGGTCCTGATTTTGGTCCTATGGCCTCTTTATATTCTTGTGCGTGTATTAGGGGTAAAATGGTCATTTAGCACTAGTGGCATCCTTACATGGTTTCATAGTAACTTTTGTGTGAGAAGTAGCCAAAAACCAAGTGTAATTCAGTCATTTGGACCTTTTTTATTTTATTTCTTTACTAGGTGAGCAAATTGGTCTTTTCCAAAAAAAAAAAAACAAGAGGATAAAGTTTCAGATAAGGTGGCCCTTTCTCTTTCTCTCTTTCTTTCTTTCTTCTTTCTTTTCATTCTTTCCTTCATTCGGCGGAGCAACCATCTTTAGAAACAAATTTCTCCGGCAAGTTTTCCGGTGAATCAAAGCATCCATTATACTCCTCGCATCCTCTTGAATATAGTAAGAGCTTCAATCCAAGGTTCTTTTTCGTATTTCACCGTTTTTGAATTCTTTGAAAACCTAGAAATACAACATGGTTTAGGTTGATTTTAGGCTCAAATTGAAGCTCTTGATCTTGTTATTCATTTGTGTGGATTCTTATAAAAATATTTCTTGATTTGATGATGTAAATCGGGAGGACACCATTGTATAAGGGTCGGTTTTTATTGCAGCAATTTCTTGGTTATTGTAGCAATCACAAGTTTACTGTGGCATAGAAATTTTTGACCTTTTCTTGGTCCAAATTGAAGCCATTCTTACTTGGGATTCATTGGAACTAGGTTTACTCCAGTTTGAGGTTGTTTGGGTCCAAAATGACATTGTTTCGCCCTAAAACCCTAGATTTACATGTTCAACATATAATATTGTATTAGCATGCATTTTAGTTTTTCATTCTTGTGTTCAGTGGTTCTTAGATTCCCTGTTTGTATCTAGGTGGCGAAGCATCTTCTAGGGGAAAGAAAATCGACGACCAGTGAGCACGTCTCGAGGCCAGACGACTGGTTCTGTGAGTGGTTAAATTCGTAATCGCATAGATTTAGTAAGAGTATTACAATATTTATTTATGTGTTTTATAACATATTCCTAATGATGAATTGTTTTTCATTAGATATGTATATCTAAAATGAATTTATGTGGAAGAGATGAACCTAGCATACTTATGCATATCTCTTTTGAAAGAAGCATGTTTATATGTGTATGTATTCACATACAAGTGGAATATGACTTGATGTATATATACTTAATGGGACATTTGTGTGATGATTTTCTTTAGTTGGAAATTGGAAAGAATGTCATTGTTGTATTTAATTTTGATAGTGACTACGGATTTTAGTCCAACACTGCAGTGGGGGTTCCACTGTCTGACCTGATTGGAGGTGGCGTGATTAACCCTGAGTTTACCCTGGTCAAGAGGTGCGTAGAGCTATTGACAGGGTTTCTTTTATGTGAGAAACCCGGGATCACCACATGGGGATCTCAATGGCGAACACTAAGGAAAGCAACATTTTGAATTTTAAAAAGTTTTAAAACACCTTTGTGGCTCGTATCTAGTTGCGGCCGTGATTAGCTCAGGAATTGTTTGAGGCCATCCAGTCTTTTGAGATGTGTTCAATGTGTTGGAAAATGTTACTTGCCTGTACTATTTATACATCATTTTGAATACTTGGAACTACCTCTTTATATTATTATTGTGGCACTTACTATTTTAAATGCTTTATTACTTTGTTATATCTATGTTATCACCACTCACTGGGTAACCTCTGTTACTCACCACTCTCCTTTCTTCTCCTTTCTCAGATTGTGGCATTGGACTCGGTTGTGCTTGGCAGGCAGTAGAGTAACCTACCTTTTCTCCTTGTCTAGGTTAGTTTGCAGTATGCCTATAAACTTTATGGATCCACTAGACTTCACTCTTTTGTGTAATGTTATTGTATTTTCCATTCTTTGTTGTATTTGGAACCCTGACTTGTACTGTTGTTGATTTTGTCTCCTTCTTTAGTAAGTTGTGATAGCAAGTTTGTGTTGAGCCTTACGACAACCTGAAGATGGGGTCATTATGGGACCCACTTCTTGTTGTCGTGGCGATTGCCACATGCCCTGCTTGGTTCGAGACGTAACATACATGCCCAAGTACATATCCGTGTACCTTTCTGACCCATTTTTGAGCATTTATAGGGAATTACACAGGCAAAAACGGAGTTACATGCCCGTGTAACTCCCAGTCTCAAATTTGAATTTTAAGAGTCGTCTAATTGCTACAGTAATATTATTACAGTGCTTTCCCTAAGTTTTTCAAAGAGTTACATGGGCAGGTACACGCTCGTGTAATTCCATGGCTAAGCACTCAAAAGCAAAACGCATGAATGACTATTCTACAACCGTATAACTCCCCAGACTAAATAAAGCAGTGCAGAACACATCCAGCAAAAAAAAAAACTAAACTAAAGAAAAGTCCTTAGTATCACAGCTTGAGCACAGGCACATATCTTCGAGCGTGCAATTCACAGTTAAGGAGAAATTAAAGAGCACAACATAAATATGGCTTTAGCGCTCAGAGCATGGTCATGCTCAGTAAGCATAGGTGTGCTCTTTGCCCATGCAACTTACTGGAAACCACAATTTCAAATGAATGAGCTTAGAGACATGTTCCATGTAAGCTAGCACAGAGCATTTACCGATAGTCCTTAGTTATAATAATTCTAAGTTTTTGCTTGATTGACACTAAAATTTCAAAACATTTGGTTTTGGAGTTTTGTTAGCTTTAACTATTTCCTTCCATATTTGCTGTGTTTTACAAAAAGCCATCATTTTCTTTAGCCTTTCACTGCATTAACTTTTATATAGTATTAAAGATAAAGAATCTAAATTAAATACTAATTTAATTAATTATTTTTTCACCCAAACCTCCGTCCCGATTGTCTTGCTGAGCTCAGAGAGATGTCAACATTTTAGTTTTCTTATTATAACCTTTTAAAATATTATATTTCAACTCTAAACATTGCAAAGATAGTTTTTTTTTTTACAAAAAAACATTATTATTTGGCTAGGATTATGAATAGTCCATATATAGTTGTAGTAATTCTAAGTTTTTGTTTGATTTACAATGAAATTTCAAAACTTTATGTTTTTTGAGTTTATGCTAATTAACTTTAACTATTTTCTTTGATCTTTAGCGTTTCTTAGTCAAAACTATCAATTTTTCTTTAGTCTTGAACTACAATTATAACTTTTGATTTATATGGTGTTAGAGATAAAGGAACTAAATGAAATACCAATTATTCATCTCTTTTGTGTTTTTCCACCCATTTATACCTCCATCCACACAACATAAACTACATACAGATTATTTTACTCTTGATATATATGTTATTTTAATTTTAATAATGATGGAAAGCAAAACATAGAAATAAAAAGTAAATGATTATAAATGGTACCCTTCTCAGACTTTTGTTAAGGATACAAATGGTTTATATAAATGATTAAAAATGTACATTGTCGTGTAACTCCAAGAGTGGAAGGTCACCGAAGAAAGAGATCGCTTGTAAGACAGTGGGAAAAAAAAGTAAGAAATAGACAAGTAATAAAGATAAAAATGTGATTTTATTAAAAAAAATATATAAGAGACTAAATGGCCAAATATATATAAATATATATAGAGAGTACTGCTATATCCGCCGAAGAAACTTCACGAATGACATGGCCCTCACTTTCTCTCTCCTATTCAGCTTTATTTTTTAGAAAATAAAAAGAAAACACTAAAGTTAAAACACTAAAGTTAGGGCTCTTCTCCCATCCCATATGCTTCCCTCCTCTGCTCCTCTATCGCCGAGAACTCTGCCTCTTCTACTCCACCGGAGTCGCCTACAGTGCAGCTGATCGTCACCGGCTAGGGCTATTCTCCCATCTTCTCCCCTATCACCGAGAACTCTGCATGTTCTCCTCTACTCCGTCGGCGTTACCTGCAATCGATCATCATCATATTCTTCAGTCACTGGCGTCAACTGCAGCCGATCGTCATTGCATTTCCATCTGCCTTCATCGTACCTTCCACTAGACTAGTCTTGTTCATACTCACCTCATCACCGATGGAATCATTTTCGCGAAGAGCTCTCTCTCCTATCCTACTTTACCCGTCGGGGTTGATTGCAACCTTTTGTCAGAGCATTCTCTGACCGCCGTCATCACATTCTCTACCTCATCAGCTGCATCGCCCACAGACGTAAGTCTCTATAAATAAATTGTCAATGTATTTCATTGTTTATGTGTATTCTTGTAAATTTCACTTAGGTTTAATCAATGATTATTGGGTTATTGTGTGTATTATAGATTACATTGTTAATGTATTGGGTTATTGTGTGTATTGAGCAAAAATAAATTGTTAACATATTTTATTGTTTATATGTATTATAGATTCAAATTAAAGAAAATATGGAAGATTTAGAAGTTGGTTATTCTGAACGGGCCATGAACGAGACCATGGTTGGATCTTCTAGTGCAGAAGCATTGAACAAAGAGAAAGAGCAATTGACACAACTAGAGGATTCATTGCTTAAGAAGGATGTGCCAATAGCTGGTATGGTGCTTAATTCTAAAGAAGAAGTTTATAATTTCTAAATTGAGTATGCTCGGCAAGAAGGGTTTGGTATTACAAAAAAGAGTAAAAGGTTGGATGATGATGGAAATTTGAAATATTATACACTTGTATGTGTAAAAAGTGGGAAAAGGATATCAATAGCAAAAAATTATTTCAATCCACGGGCATCCACCAAAACAAATTGTCAAGCGAAGATTAATATGATTGTTGGCAATGATGGATGCTTTAATATTTCTAGTGTCATTTTGGAGCATAATCATGCACATGTCCACATAAATCTCATTTCCAAAAGTGCAATAAAAAAATAGATGCACATGTGAGGAGAATGTTTGAAGTAAATGATTAAGCAGGAATAACTTTAAGCAAAATTTTTTATTCATTAGATGTTGAAGGTGGGGGGTATGAAAATCTGACATACATTGAGAAGGACTACCGAAACTACATTGCAAAAGCAAGGCAGTTCAGACTAGGAGTTAGAGATGCTGAGGCACTTGCAAATTATTTCTTGCGCATGCAACAGTGATATTCTAATTTTTTTCATCTCATTGATATGGATGAGGAAGGCCGTTTAAGAAACATGTTTTGGGCAGATGCAAGGTCAAGATCGGCTTATGAAGCCTTCGGCGATATTATCTCTTTTGACATGACATACTTAACGAATAAGTATGATATGCCTTTTGCTCCATTTATTGGTGTAAATCATCACGGGCAAACGATCTTGTTTGGATGCGGTTTATTATCGAAGGAAAATACTGAAACTTACATATGGTTGTTCAAAACTTGACTAGAATGCATGTTGGGTAAAGGCCCCGAAGCAATCATTACAAATCAATGCATGGCCATCCAAGGAGCAATTAGAGTGGTCTTTCCAAATTCTCATCATTGTCTCTGTCTTTGGCATATTATGAAGAAAGTTCTTGAGAAGCTTGGTGGACTGAGTGAATACAAAGCGATAAAGAGAATTTTGAAAAGTATCATTTATGAAGTAGTTGACATTCAAGAATTTGAAGACGTTTGGTTGATAATGGTGAAGGACTATAATGTTGAAAAAAATGAATGGCTGAATTCTTTGAACAAAATTTGCCATCGATGGGCTCCCGTATATGTGAAAGGCATTTTTTGGGCGGGGATGTCCACAACTCAAAGAAGTGAAAGCATCAATGCTTTTTTTTATGGCTATGTTGGTCCAACAACATCATTGAAACAATTTGTGGAGCAATATGATAATGCGTTAAAAAGTAAGATTGAAAAAGAAGCAAAGGCTGATTTTGCATCTTTTAACTCTAGTTTTCCAATGTTAACTGATTGTTACTTTGAGAAGCAACTACAAGAAGCCTATACAAATGAAATCTTTAAGTTGTTTCAAGATGAGTTATGGGGAATGTTGTCTTGTAATCTTTCACTTATCAGATTAGATGGGCAAATAAGTACATTCCAAGTGACGGACATTTTTCAGGGGAAAAGAAGGCAAAGTTAGAAGGCAAGTGGCATTCAATGTGTACCACAATTCAGGGGAACTTGATATTAAATTCTCATGTAATTTGTTCGAGTTTAGAGGAATTCTCTGCAGACACATTTGCAAGGTTTTGATTGAGAAGAATGCAAAAGAAATCCCAAACCGATATATCTTACCTTGGTGGAGAAAGGATATAAAACGAAGGCATACATGTGTGGTGAATTTCTATGATGACCCCCAAAGTAGTGAGGAAAATGGCCGATACAATAAATTATGTTCTCATTTTTTTAAAGTTCCTGAAATTGGGGCCGGTTCTGTGGAGAAATATAATTTTCTGATGAAACACATGGATGAAGCAATGGAAAAGTTGATGGAAAATGCACATTATTATGAGAGTCATTCTAGTGAAGTTCTACATCCAATGTTTTCAAAAGAAGATAATGAGCAACGCCAAACCACAAGTACAAAGTAAAATTTAGAAGCCCTCTAAAGGTACGAAGTAAGGGCCGACCACCATCAAAGAGGAAGATGTCTAAAGTAGAAGAAATGATCAGTAGAAATAAGAAAAAGGTAGTTATATTTTGTAAAAAATTTCTTGATAACACAATTATTGTTTCCCTTCACTTTGCTATTGATTCTTTCAAAAGGCTCAATCAAAGGATGGTAATGACCAACAAGCTGAAATTTGCACACAAGAAAGCATGGTAATGACTATATATTTGAAATTTATATCTAGTATTATGTTTTATATTTTTTTAAAACATATTGTTGCATAATTTTTCTGTTTAGGTAAATTCAAATTCTCTTTCAACCTTCGATAGGTTCAGTCATTCACACAAGAATCCAATGTCTTCTTCATGGTATTCCAATTATTCATTTCTATTGATTTATTTAACTATGACATGAATTTTTCTTAATCTTGTTGATTGTCTAATTCTTATGAATTTATCAACAGGGCAATAGAGACCCAAGGTGACCAAAGCTCAACAATGTGTGAGAATGAGGTGGAGAGGCCAAAAAAATAAAGAAAAACAAATTAATAGATGAGTTCCACGTTAGTGTAACATCTTTGTGTTATGAAACAAATATTGTTGTGAATCGTTAACTTTAAGTGTTGTATGGTATTGTCAAGCTTAATGGATGAGTTCTATGTAGGTGTTGTATGGTGTTGTGTGGTCTTCTTAACTTAAAGTGTGTTGGTAATGTGCAGCTGATATTTTGAATTATGCAGCTGAGATTGAGTTTTCAAGTGTGCAGTCATTGATTTTGTTTTCAAGTGTGCAGCTGATATTGAGTTCTTAACTTTGTGCAGTTGATATTGAGTTTTCAAGTGTGCAGCTTTTGATTTTGTTTTCAAGTGTGCAGCTAATATTGAGTTCTTGACTTTGTGCAGCTGATATTTTGATTTTAAAATTTGCAGTTTTGAATTGTGCATCTTAGATACAGATTCAATATTACAGATTCATTTCAATATTACATATTCAATAATACAAATTCATTTCAATATTACATATTCAATAATACATACTCAAATCAATGCTACAAACTCAATTCAATATTACAGACTCAATACAAATTCATAATTTAAATACAGATTCAATTGGGCCACTTTGGTCTTTCTCAACAATGTTGCAGCCTTCAGGTCAAACTATCTCAAACTGCAAAAAGAAGCACATGTGAAACAAGAAAAAGGCAATTGACTTGAAAAATCCATTAAGAATTGCGAAGTTGCATTGATTAAACAAAACATCCCTAATTCAACAAGAACCCATAAAATTCACCATCAATCTAAAAAACATCAGTCTTTGTCCATAACATACAAGAATTGCATCTCTTATCATAAATAATACTCAATTAAGAGTCTTTATTGACAAACTATTGACAATTTATGCACAAAAGAAGAGCACAATATGAGACCTTTTCTAGTCCTAGCGATCTCATTATTGCAGCAGTTCAATAATACAAAGTAAAATAATTGGAAATCAAACAAAAGGAAATCTTTGGAAAAAAAAGATTCATTTCAATATTATAGACTCAATAATACATACTCAAATCAATATTACAAACTCAATATAAATTCATAATTTAAAGAGTTACATACTTCATTCGGCCACTTTGGTCATTCTCAACAATGCTACAGCCTTCAGAAGGGCTCCATTTTATGTTTTTCAGCATAATTAGGTTACCAACAAAGAAACAACAACAACACAAGAAAAAGAACACACCTAAAGTAGCTATAAAAATAAACATGACTCAGATCTACATAATCTCTATCAGAGACGAACACTAAATCGATGGCTGCAACGGTAACTGGCACGCCAGTCGATGTTAGGTTGCACATCATCATAGCCACTACACAATACTAACTCCTTGCAGTAGCATATGAGTGGCGGTTGCCTACTAAGGAGCAGGCCATCCAAGCCACTACATAACCACTGCAGATATAAAAGAAAAACAAAGAAGAGGGGGTGTCCTTTTGTGTTTCTCATCATAATCAGGTTACCAACAAAGAAACAACAACAAACAAATTATATGCATGTATATTTTCAATCATAACATATTACCCATTCAAAAGAAAAAGAACACACCAGTAGCATGGCTCAAATCTGCATAATCTCTATTAGGGACCAATACTGAATCAATGGTTGCAGCAGTAACTGCCACGCCAGTCGATGTAAGGTTGCACATCATCATCGTCACTCCATCCCACACTGCTAACACCCTCTCTCCCACAACACCAACTCCCTGCGGCAGTATATGAGCGGCGGTTGCCTACTAAGGGAAAGGCCTTCCAAGCCACTACACCATCACTACATAGACAAAAGAGAAGCAAATAAGAGGGGAGGAGAGCAAGAGAATTAGGGCTAAAGCGGCACTTGAAGAGGGACATAAAAGACATCAAGAGTGGGAGATGAGGAGAGTGAAATTAGGGTTAAGGCGGCACGCAAAGAGAGATTAGCCTGAGCATGTGACGATGATCATTTGCAGGTGACGCCAATGACCAGAGAATGCAAGGACAATTAGCTGCAAATGACGCTGGCGGAGTAGAGAATGAGAGGAGGAGAGGCATAGATCTCTGCGATAGAGGAGCAAACGAGAAGAGAAATCGTCGAAGGGACACGGAAACACCGGGAGTGGGAGACGAGGCGACTGAAATTAGGGTTAAGGCGGCGTGCAAAGGGAGAATGAGAGAAGAGCCCTAGCTTTTAGGGTTTTCTTTATCATTTATTTGTTTTAATTTTTTTAAAATAAAACTAGTTAGGAATTGACTGCAGGAGCACGTGGCATCCACGTCATTCATGCAGTTGTTTCATGAAGTCTCTTCGGCGGATATAGCATTACTCATATATATATATATACATATATATAGTAAAAGAGTTTTAAAAGGTCTTTCACTGTTTAAAAGTCTTTAGTGGTCACAAGGAACATTCTCTTACACTTATGATTGCTTTATCCATTAAATTTCAATTTGAACGAAGTACATGTTCTATGATGGGTCAAAGACTATAATATCTATTTATATATATATATATAGGGAAAACATCATCTAAGTAAGTCCCTAGATTTGAAATCTAGGGATGTTTTAAATCTAAGCCGTTGGATCATCATCCGATGGTTGATTGATTATATAAACACTATAGTTTCTACTGTTCATAATGATAAGAGCCGTCAGATTTTTATCCGATGGCTACTATAGACATCCCTAGATTTGAAATCTAGGGACGTCCCTAGATGATGGGTTCTCATATATATATATATATATATATATATATATATATATATAGTAATTCACATAATATATAACATCCACATGGCATTTTTTTGTCTTAAAAGCAAATCGAGAAATATCCAAAAGAAAAAGGGTTCAAGAAGCTGCTGGTTGAAATTTTGTGCATGGATGTTGTAGATTATGCACAGCTGAAAATAAATGAATTTCTTTTCTTTTATTTAAAATATGTATAAGTAGAACGCAAATGAAAAAACTGGTGGTTCTTAATTTGCTATTGAAACATTGTTAATAAGAATTAGTATAAGAATAAGAGAATTCTAATTTCTTTCCCAAACGAAGCAATGGTTGTATGTCATGTCACAATTTATAATTCACCCTTTTTTTTTAATTATTTCTTACGCCAAGTAAGTGGTTAGATCGCTAAAAAAAGCAAAAGCTTTCACAAACTTTGATGAAACAAGTGGAGATAGAATTGCGCACATATGGGCATCGGGACCATCCACGCATAAATACCATGATGTGGGACGAGATGATACAAAAGGGAAAAGATCCACAAATTTGATGTAAGGAAAATGCTACAAAAGGAAAAGATCCACCATGGATATAGGATCTAGCAATTCACCACCATCCGAATCTGACAAAGGAATACAGAGTTGAGATTTTTCTCTCCTCACTGGCCTGCAAAACCTTGATAGAAAAGAACAAGGAAAAGGGGCACATCCTCTTGCTCTCTAGCCAAACAATGCTGTCATTTTTTTTAACATCCAAGTCAAGTATTAAAACCCTTGGAATAACCAAACAACCCTCCAAGCATAGGTAAACTAAAAGATTAACAATAACTATTAAGCTAATACACACTAAGGAGATAATTAAAATTAAAGAGGGTGCTACAGAAATAGGAGAGACGAAATTCCTATTAAACAGTAATTTTGACACGTCTTCAATCTAACAGCCATAATTTTCTCTAGGAACCTCCAATTAACGTAATATCTGTTGCATTGGAAACTAGACTCCTTTGGCTTTCCATCTATGGGTCATATAAATCTTTTGGATTTCACAGTTGTTACAGATATCACAATGAAGTTCATCAAATATAGGATGTTCCCCTGAAAACTCTTCAATGTCCAAGTGCTTAACACTTGGCCTTGCTTGCTCTGCTCCTACATCATACTACCCACAATCTAAAAATGTGCCCTCCTGAAGAACCAAACTCTCACCATTTTGCAGAGAGTTAAAAACCTGGGAACCAATAAACAGCTTGTGTGTTTGTGTGTGTGTGTGTGAGAGAGAGAGAGATATTAATTCACTTTGCTCTTGTGTGTGTGTGTGTGTGTGTGTGTGGAGGCGTGGGATAGACCGTAAGCTGTAATTGTGTGTGGAAGCTCTCAAATTAGCAAATAAAGACTAACAAGACATTCTTCACAGTCGCATACTCACAAAATCAATCTGAATACTGAACACACACACAAAACACATGATTCAAAGAAGGACTTTGCTTTTGTGTGTGTGTGAGATAGACCGTAAGCTGTAATTCACTTTGCTTTTGTGTGTGTGTGTGTGTGTGTGTGTGTGAGCCACAAGAGCAGCTCTCAAATTAGCAACAAAGACTAACATTCTTCCCAGTTGCATACTCACAAAATCAATCAGAAGACTAAACTCAAACACACACAACACATGATTCAGAGAAAGACGAGATTAGATCATTGTCTCCAGGCTCAATTCAAACAAACACAACAGATATCAAGCAAAAAGTTCCAAATATAGTGTACTGAACTTGGGACTCAGTAGCTCCAGGCTCGCAGGAATAGCAAACCAACAAAGAAATTTATCACCTAGAGAAATAGGATAAGCTCAGTAAAATACTATATGCACCAAGTAGACCAGGAATATTAATTTTGAATCAAATTTAAATTTTATCTTGGAGTTTCCCAAAAATAAAGCTTGTGGAACTTCACAGAGAGTTTTCAGGTTGACCCCCAAGCTTTTGACTTAGGCTTTGCCTAGGCTAGGCTGCTCAAGCATAATATCTCAGTTGGCCTACAAGGCATCATATCTAAATAAAAATCAAACCACTCATATGTACATTGGAACTCAAGAGAAAATAAAAGTAAAATGCATTGAAAAATTAAACTTGGCTATCAACGCATTTTATAAAATGAAGTTTTATCAAAAACTCAATAAGTTCACTCAAGAAATTTCCTACAATTTATTACAACATTATAAACAATACCAACTCAATTCAATAAAAACCAAAATTCAAATTTTAAAACAATATATATATATAGTGTGTATGTGTGTTCCTATAAATTCATTTATACAACAAATATATATTTTTTAAACAATTTTAAATTCAAGCTAGAAATTTACCACAAAATTAGGGTTTTGGAGTTGATCTTCAAAGTTTGCTAGATTTGATCAATGGCTGGCCTGATGCCATCCAAAGCTTGCCCAGTGCCACCCTTTCGCTATTCCTCTTTTTCCGAAGCTCCACCAGCACTGCTGACACACTCCCCCTGTGCCCTAACACCCGAGCATCCATCTCCACCTCATCCTAAACCACCACACCACCAAATTAAGCGATCATGCCAAAGAGAGATCGGCCGGGGATGAAGAGAGGAGAGATTAAATAGAAATTAAATTGGAAGCACATACATACATTGATCTTGGCCGGAGAGAGATAGGTGATGTTTGACACGACCAATTTGCGTGTGTGTACTGCAAGTGCATGGGTGTCGAAGTAATAAAGTACCCAAGTGAGTAGGGTAGTCGAATTCACAGGGAACAGGGTTACTAGTATTAACTACTTCTCTGCTATCTACCTTAATAATAAATCGGGTGATGTGATCATCTAATGTGCAAATATACGAATACCAAAAACGAATATGCAAGGGTAAAATAGAGGGAGATCTCAATCAGTAAAAGTGGGGTATTTGGGCAATGCTCCCCTAGGATTCAGGTATTAGGTACCGGGTGTGCAAAATGTTTCTAGAATGAGTTAGTTAAGTCATGAAAATCCAAAGATAATCGGATCCTGCCTCCTAATCACCGATACTGGTCCCCTATGAGATCTCGGTGGAGAAATCTCTCAATCTCACACCTTACACCACATATGACCGCAAAGCACTCTAGGGATTCCAAAGGGTGTATCCTATTACTAAAAATATACCTAACCATACTTCTAGGTGAAAGGTCCCTAACCCCCTACAAGGTCCCAACAGAGAAATCTCTCAATCTCATGCCTCACACCAAATATGGTTGCATAAAGCTTGGGGAATACGGAGATAGAATACACCAATCGGAGGGGAAAAGGGACGCTCCACTATCTCATGACTCGCCCTCTCAACCCTCTTCAATCTTGGGGTTCTAACCCTAATGGAGACCTCTCTCTCTCTCACCAAGGTAACAAATAATGCAAACCAAACAACTATTAACATGCTCATAAGCTTGAAATTGTATGGCGTAGAACAAGTATACTTAAACACTGGTAAGCTAAGACACGGAAACAAACATTTTTAAATGATAACAAACTACATTAAGCGATTACCTTTACAGTTAAACATAAACAAATTAATCGGAAACAAGAAAGTTTAAAGGATAATAACCATTTTTAAGTGTTGAATAAAATCAACATTCAAAGACAGTATGGAGTCGACCATTTTCATCACCGCTAAATGCCAAGCTTCTTTGATCCACGCATTGAACGACTCTGCGACATTTGAATACATGTCATCCCAACATTCACCTCTAAATAGATAATTCGACCAATGTGACAGCTGATTTATGAATCAACCAGTGATAGGCTTCGGGTGATGTGGCCTGTAGTTCATTCACGGTATCATCGAATTCTTTAGCTGTGGATGCCCACGCAATATGAAAGTATATGGACCAACACTCCTTCTTCAATGCCTTGCGAAGTCTAACATTAGCTTTTATAAAATTGGCCTCCAAGTGTCGGAGCCAGTATGTATGTGGGGAAGAAGGGAAGACCTTAGCAATGGCGTTCACAAGGCCCTTAGATCTGTCCGACACAAATGTAATTATCTCTTCATAATCTCCTTCATCGTATAAAGCATCACCTAACTTTGAAATGAACCACGTCCAATTGTCATCAGTCTCGTTGTCTACAATACTGAAGACGACGTGGAAAAACCATTGTTTCCATCTTTGCTTGTGACACACAATAGAGTACCCGATACTTTCCAAGGAGGTGGGTACCATCGAGAAACAGCAACGGCCTGCAAGCCCTCTTGAATCCAATGATACATGCTCGGAAAGAAAGGAATGCACATTTAAAATGCTCACCATCTCTTTTCACAATTGCAATGCTACCGGAGTTTGTCTCAACCACCTTATCCATGTACCAAAGTAACAAATTGTAGCTGGAGATGTCACTGCCGTCGAGGATCACTTGGACATACTCTTTACCCAACCAAGCTTGCTTGTATGGAATGTGGACACCATGTTCCCATAACATGTCCTTCTGAATGTCAATGGCCTTGTACAAGGACTGCTCCTTGAGCTCCTGAATGACTCGTGTGCTTACCCATTTTTTGGATGCTTTCGGATGCGACACCGATCCAATTCCACCACTGCAAGTGTGTGTCGAGTTCATTATCTTGATTCTGAAAGTATTCTTATTATATTCTTTCGATTCATGAAGGTGCCATGGACAACCAACGGCAACACATTCTACAGTCACCCGGTGTTTTTCATTCTTTATGAATTTGAAGTCAAAATTTCGTTTGATAGCAAAATTATGAAGCGTGTCTCTGAAATGTTCAACGCTTACAAAACGTTGTCCAATATCCAACGACAACACCTTGGATTGATCTGATGAGGAAGGAAGGCATGGCACACTGTCAGGGTCACCATGAGGTGGAACAGATATGCTTGCAGAATCCAAATTCCTGCCAGCACTTCAGTTTAAGCGAAAAATGTCAATATTTTAAGCGGAAACACAAAAGCTTAAATGGAAACTAGATAATTTAAATAGTAAAATAATATTTTAAAAGGAAACAAAATCTTAAACAGAAAAGAATATTGGTAAAGGGAAACTGGACAATTTTAAACGGAAACTAGGATGGGAAATGGATAACAAAGCAAAGCTTATGGTTTTGCTTTGTTTTATGCGGAAACATATTGTTTAAGCAGAAATTGGATTATTTAAGGGAAAACATATGATTTTAAGCGGACGCTAGGATAATTAAGCAATAATTAACTTCTATAACTATATAAACATAAAACATAAAGAAGAAGAACTTTACAATGAGAAGAAATCATTTTCAGTAGGATGCGATAATGGCGCATCATCTGTCTCAACCACTAGATCGACTGCAGCGCATTTCAAGAGGGAGTACACGTGACACATGGGCTGTAAGTCAATCTCGTTTTCTATCGGATAAACCGTTTTATTTCAACCGGGTGTGACAAACTTCACCCTGACACGGGAAAATCCAGATCCTATTGCTCACATATCTCCGCTAACATTGATTTCTAAGAAGTCAGCGCCGTGAACACTAGCACTCGTCCCTCTCCGTTGTATCTAGTAATAGCACAAAACTCTCCATAATAAACCTACATTTGTATAATTTGTTACTTTCTCTTGTAGGATGATTAATGTGAGGGAAAGGAAGAAATTCTCACCTTATTGGGCAACCGGCAGAACTCCAACAATCCAAGGTGATGAGTCTTCCAAACTTTGTTTGAGAAAACAAATGCAAAAACAATACAAAAAGGTATGCAAAAAGGTTTGAATGATGTGATTGGGCAGTTTTTTTTCCTACCAATTTCAAAGGCATAGAAGGAATTTCACAACATGGACAATGTCCGGGTGTCCTGCCAGGGGCAAAAAGCAAGTGAAATAATAACGGAAGGATTGTCCGGGGTATTCGAAACTTACATGGGCTATTTGGGAAGATTTAAAATTTCTGAGGGGTAAACAATAAATTTCCCTAAAAAAATACTGGGAAAAATGAAAGGGGCCTATAGGTATCCTAGAATGAAGAGGTGACTAGTGAGGGGTTTTTTTTTAATAAAAAAAGAACAGCTTCTTAGAAAATCATTTTTTTTTAAAACTCACTAGCTGATTTGATCTTACTATCCATTGAGATTTGGTCTATTTTCTTTTATTAAATAGGTGTCATTTACTGAATCAACATTACAGGCTACAAATAAAGACAAAGTGATTATTTTTTTAAAAAATTTATTAAATAAAAAATCATATTACATTTTGCTATCTATACTTTTATTCGAATTTTTAAAAAATTAATTTTTGATAATTTAAACTTGGTTCTATGACCGTAAATGCTTAATTTTATTATTTATTTTTTTTAAATACTATTTGTCGTTTTTTTTATTTTATGAAAATAGTATGTATGCTACAAACATTTTTTTAATCTTTTTTATATAAAGTTACAATGGGCAAGTTTATAACCCAATCCCTCTACCACAGAGTGGGGGTGCATGATTAGACCATTAATTTCTAGTTGTATATATATATATATATATATATATATATGCCTTCAATATATTTGAATTTGTCATTTTCATCAAATAATAATAATTAATAAATAAAATTACTACATAAAAAGATATGATATACTAGGAAAAAACCAATTCAAACATTCAAAAGGTTATTCTCATAATAAGCCCTTTCTTTTCTGCTTTAATTTCTGTTTAAAAAAAATTATTTCAAGAGTGTAATCAAAACTACCCATTATATTCGAGATTGGAATAAAGGTAAATATTCTCCGATTAGAAGTCTAAGTTTATCTTCAACACTCTTTTTATCAACATGTACAAGATTTTTTTTTTTTTTTAATGAATATATGGCAAGTGCCCCTCATTTAAGTGATTATTAAAGAAATAGATAGGTACAGAGGTGCACCAGTTGTGGTGGATTATGAACCTCTTAGAAAAATCCCATATCCTATAATTCTAGAGGGGTCAAATTACTGTTTTCCTCATAGGAGGCCCATACCCTGAGTCTGTCAATAGTTTTGATCAACAATATTGAGTCCAAAGTATATAGTGCATGAACAGTATTACTAGGGGAATGATTTAAACCTTGACACTCTTGTCTCATATCATTAGACTATCCAATGGTTGATCAAGGACAAGAAAGCTTCTAAACTTTCAACATCTTATAGGGTTTTGAAAATTTGTCTTCCATAGAAAATCAAAGATCGATATATACACACATGTGACTTAAGTTGACAAACAAAAACAAACCATTTTATGTATTTTGTATACAACCCTTGGTCCCCATAAAGTTGCTTACAGTTTATTTTAATTATTACGTTTTAAATAATCATCACTCCTACAATAATAGAACTACAATAATAGAAATGATATTTCATTCTTTTTGAGAGATCAAGAATTGTCTATATTATTTAAAAAGAAAAGGTTTTTCAATAATTTAAAGTGTCATGAACACCTAATTAAGATTAACTTATTTATATTATAAAAACAAAACTGAATATATATATATATATATATGGTCTTTTATCCATTGGTTATTAAGGCAAGATACCATGAGCCTCATAGAAAAAATAGATTTGTGGATTCCCATAAATGTAGATTCATGTGAATAATTAATCTAAGATTTTTGTAAATATAAGGGAGGGACCGAAGGAATGTATTATTCACATATTTTATATAAAATCCACGAAATTATTCATGAAAATATTTTTTTTAGACCAAACAAGAGAATGGAGTATTCATGAGTGAGAGTTTATATTCCCATAGTAATATTTTGAACCTTGTACTAAACACCTCCTAACGTATGGTTTTTAGCAATATTTTTACTCAACTTCCAATGAAAATATAGAAAACCATCCCTGATGAGAATAATGTCTATATGAATTTAAATAACGATTGTTAAAATTTTTATAAATGTTATACCAAATGCTCTCTCCAATCCTTTTTACCTGTTCATTTTACCTGAATCACACAAATTAAAAAAGTTGGTTAAAATTAGTTGCTAATCTAAAATTTATAAAAATTATATTAACTTCTCAAGATTTTTCTTATTTAAAATATGCATTAAAAATTTGTATTTGTAGTTGTTGAATATAATTTATTAGAAGTTGTAGAGCTACATTAAATATAAAAAAGTAAATTTGGGAAAAAATTTAATGATGCACAAATTTTAAAAATTTGATTTTTTTTTTTAAACTATCTTCTAAAACTATAATTTAAAATTTAAAATTTCTGAAAAATATAAAAACACAACATATAAATTTAAAAAAATATATATATATTAAAATATATTTTTAACAGTAAATATTAATTATTATTGCTATGTAATGACATGTGGCATATGACGTTGCTAAATATGACATATTTGGCCACATCAAATGTCACATCATCTCTACACGCCACATCATTTGCCAAAAAACACATTTTGATAAAAACCTTTTTACTTATATTCCATAAGAATTATTTCCTATAAAATAAAGTGACCAAAATCCCCTTAATAAAATGTTTTTGCTAAATGTAAAATTTCTAGACAATCTGGGTAAAGAATTATGATGTTACCAATTAGGCCCTTAAAAATTTTAGTTTTATTGCCAATTGAAATTAATAATAAAAATAAGTCAAACAAAAAATATTTTACACTACCACTTCCACAATGGAGAGTGACAATGTATTCCTCTAGATCCAAGGTTGAAGCTTTGAGATGACTTGTGCATGTTACCAAATAAAAAATTTATTTTTATTTTCTCAAATATATTTTAGCCAAGTTATCACAATAATCTGGATAATGCATGGTAAGAATTAAGGTCTCATGAAAGGTGGATTGATGAAACTTTATTGGCATACTTAACTGTAGTCTGTGAATCATGATTCCACCATTTTGTTAAATTTCTTGATGCATATTCCAATTCATATGTACCAAAGCCTGTGGGGTAATTAGCTGACCAGCCATCAGCTAGCATTCCATAGACTGATAAATAGTAAACATTTCACTTACCTTCAATAACATTGTTTATGATAATTACTACATAGATAGATAACACCAAGAGGAACAACTTTTGTATTCAAAGCAAAGTTCAAAAACAACTCTATTTCTCTAGAAAAAAAAACATTACATAACTCTAAAGAAAAACATATTCATATACAACTGACAAAGTTTAGTAACCAAAACGAAATGAACCAGCTGAGTCACATTGATACTTGTTGGACTAATCTTAACCTCACCGCTTTACCAGATTCATGCCTTGAACTTATACTAAATGCCTGATCTTTAAATCTCAGCCGTTCTTCACAAACACAATCCATGGCTTCTCCCTTCCCATATCTGCTTGATCAAACACATCATCACCGTCCAATTCCTTCCCTCCGATCTTCCAACGGTTTCAACTAATATTCATACACTTAAAAAGACCAAGCTGCCCTTCACTTCTAAACTAATTACATCAGGACACTTTGAATTTTAGATAACTGCTTCTTCACTTCCTTCTCCTCTGAAATCCTCTCATCTTCAATCAATTCTAACAGTTTATTATGTTATTATTATAATCTGCTTTTTGAGGCTGTTTACTGTCCAGCACCTCATCTGTTGCCTCTGTGACTGACAGTTTACCACCAGATTCTCTAATTCAAGTTATAAATATTTTAACAACTGCACTAAATGACTTGAATGTTAAACATTGCTATATTAAAGCTAAATCAAGTGATTACCTGGAACATGGGGAAATCTCAACAAGGCTTGCCTCAAGAAGAGGCTGAGATGCATTAGAAGGTTGAGCCAATTCATTGAATGAATATATAGTTCCTACAAAAATAGGAGACATGGCTTTAAAATCCAGAGAACCAGGTAATAAAGAATAACAGATAATTGGCAAAATGAGTAAACCTGGTTTAAACTTCGCACCAAGATTTTCTTTCCCTTCTACTGTCGTCTGATGACAAGTATTTATGATGGAGAACTTACACTTGCCCTTGTAAAATGGTGGAGCTGATTGACTTCTCCCAGATCAAATATTGAGACAACCATGAGATGGTCAAGAATCTAGAGTCACCAGCTTATCTTGTTTGTGCTTAAGTATGCTACCAGCCACATCCATATGGCCATTGAAAGCATGCCTTATAGGATTGTCTGAATAAATTGCATCAGAATGATCTAAAAATTAAGCATCTGTCACGGTCATCATTTACCTTAACTTCGAAGCTGATGCCATGTGAAGGTTGCCCATAACACAAAGTCTTATCAGGACTAAAGCAATCTATATAATTAAAATTGCTGCCCTTGAAACATGTGGTATAAATTGTTCACTGAGAATTATTAGACATGTTTTTGAAACTTCTCTCCACTCCGTCAGACTCTCCAAAGTCATTCTCAAAAGTCATTGAATTTGCATCAAAATTGTATGTATATGCAAAATCATCAAACAGTACTGTTCTCCCAGACGCATAATATGGGGATCCAATATACCTTTCCCCAAAGTTGGGTGGTTAAACCACAATGAAAGCTACTCTTCTTCGTGACGCTTGAATAAACAAGAGGAAGGGGTTTACTGAATCATGTAAAAGTACGTCTAATTCCCTAGTTGCTTGCCATTTTTCAAGGTTAGAATCACCAACATGCTGGTGCCACATCAACTCAAGCTTTGAGGTTTTACTGCCATAATAGACACCAGGAGAATGCCTGAAGTCATGAAGAGGTAAATGTTTTGAGTGACCATACTTCTATGGGTATTGCATCATTGCTGCTGAAAGTTTTTCCTGTATAATATAAAAGGATCAGTGGACTCTGCAAATGCTGTCATCAAGAAAAAAACTGAACAAGTCATGCTCCAAAAAATTGCAACCTTGTGACTGCTGTACCAGGAGCATTTCCTAGAACTGCAAGATCACTTTCTTGAGAACTGACAACAGTCCAATCCTAAAAGAAAAAAATAAAACTCAATAGATAGAACATATATTGTTAGATACATGTATATATGTGTATGTATATCCTGAGTATAGACCATGTACACTATACGTACCTGTACACTTCATCATCTATTTATACATGAGCTTGTCCATTGAGATCAATGGTTCAAACATTTCTCTCTTCCTCTCACTCTCTAACATGGTATCAGATTAGCTGAGGTTGCGGTGGCGTCGAACCCCGCCACTCCCTCTCCGGCGACCGCCCTGTGATCCGCTCCGGCCCGTGCCTATCTCCGACTGCGCCTTTGCCCACGCCCTTGCGTGCCCTTTGCCGCGCCCGAGTCAGCGCCCTGCGCGCCCGCGAACCCTGCGCGCCCCGTCCACGCGCCCGCACCCTGCGCGCCCCTGCGCGCCCTGCGAGCCCAGCGCCGCGTGCTCACGCCCTGCGCGCCCGCGCGCGTGCCCGCACCCTGGCGCGCTCGCCCCGGTCGGCTCGCGTGCTCCCGCCTCTAGATCCCTCTCTGCTGGCCATATGTGGTCAGCCGACCAGATCCCCTTTTTCCTCTCTTTTTTTATTTTATTTTATTTTTTGGTGTTATTCTCTTGTTTGAGAATTGTTTTATATTTTTTTATTTCTTTTGTCTGTTTGATTGTAAGTTAATTTGAGCATCTTAAAAATGGACTGTCTGCGGACTCGAGTGGAGTTCTTCACGATGTCCGTCACCACAGTATCTCCCACTCTGATGTGGTGCTTGATGGCACCAATTATATTCCATGGCGGCTTACTCTCAAGCCCATTCTTGATGGCATTCGTGTTCTTTCTCATGTTGACGGTACTTCTACTGCTCCAGCAGCTCCGACAGTCACTGATTCTGCCATTCTCAAAGCTTATGAGCAACAACTTGAGAAGTGGATTGTCGATGATTCTACGACGCGGATGATTATTTGTCGGTCGTTACCATTGATATTCGCACCCATATTGCGGATCTACCTCTCTGCTGCGTGCGATGTGGAGCTACTGGAGGCGTCGTTATCGTAGTTCCGATCGAGCGCGGATCTATACCTTATATCGAGGCCCTTGACACTCTGCATCAAGGGAGGATCATGCTGGTCACTACTATAGTAGATTCTGTGGGTTATGGCGCCAGATTGATGCTCTTACACCCTCCCACTGCCCTACCCACACTCGCCGCTCCTTACTTGTACTGATGAGGCATGCACCGCTCGCCGTCGCCATGAGGAGTCACGACGTATGTACGCGTTCATTATGCGTATACGTCCTGAGTTTGAGTCGACCCGGGCCCAGCTGTTACATGCCCCTACCACGCACTCCTTAGATGAGGCATTCACTATTGTTCGTGCTGAGGAGACTCATCTCCGGGCTTCCTTCCCAGGGGGGGCAGTGCACTTGCTGCTACTGCTCCCTCCTGCTCCTTCACCGGCTACTCCGTCCTCTTCTACTTTTTGTTGCTTCTCGGTCTTCTCGGTCGAAGAAGGCGTCGACTTGCCACTATTGTGGCAATGTGGGACACTTTGAGGCGTGATTGCCTGGGAAGAAGCGGTGAGGCCTTCCCCGCATGACTTCATCACCGACTCCTCCACTCCTTCCCACACCTCCTTCTCAGACACACTCAGCATCGACCTCCACTGTCTCTCTCTCTCCTGCCGATCAGTAGCAGCTATTGGTGATGCTTCGTCAGTTTCAGCAGTCGCATCCGGGCGACATCTCTCACTCGGGTCGAGCACGTTCATCTCGAGTTACTCCACCCACTCCAGGTAGTTCCCCGTCCTCTTTGGCTTCTTGACTCGGTGCTAGCTTTCACATGACACATGATGCCACTCATCTTCACCATTCTCATCCTTCTTCCCTTCATACTCATGTTCGCATTCGTCGATGGCACACTTTTACCTGTCTCTTCCATTGGTCATCTCTCCACTAGTGCTTTCTCTGTCCCGTCTGTATCTCATGTCCCTCATCTATCCATGAACCTTATGTCTATTAGTCAACTCACTGATTATGACTGTCAGGTCATTTTTGACCAGACCTCATGTCGTGTGCAGGATCACAGTGGAGCTGTGATTGGAGCTGGCCGCCGCCATAGTGGAGTATCTGCTACTTTGGATTCCCTTCAGTCTTCCCTCTTGAGGCAGTCCGCTTCTCATTGTTATCTTTCGCTACTATATCACATCATCTGTGGCATCATCGTCTTGGTCATTTGTGTCAGTCTCGTATGTCTTCTCTTGTCAGTCAGGGTGTCCTAGGAGCGATCTCTCCTCCTTCCGATGTTGTTTGTTTTGGGTCGTAAACTTGGCAAAGCGATTCTGACGTCCCTATCCATAGAGTCGGGTCTCAAACTAGTGCCCCTTTTGACCTCATTCACTCGATGTTTGGGGTCCTGCTCCTTTTTGTATCTAAAAGGTGGCAATCGATATTATGTTATTTTTTTATTGATGATCACACACGATTTACACGGGTTTATTTTTATACATCATCGTGAGTCGACTTTTTATCTATATATCGCTCTTTTTACTACTATGGTGCACACTCGGGTTCTCTGCCTCTATCAAGACTTTTTAGGTGCGATTACAGCGGAGAATACACCTCCCATGCTTTTCGTACCCATTTGTCTTCTGAGGGCACCTTGCCTCAACTATCCTGTCCTGGGGCTCATCCTCAGAATGGGGTCGCTGAGCGCAAGCACCGCCACATTTTAGAGACGACTTGAGCTCTCTCGCTTGGTGCATCTCTTCCTCCTCACTACGGGCTGATGTTGTTCACTACCGCCGTCTACCTTATTAATCGCAACCATCATCCAATCTTCGAGGTCGTAGTCTCGGTGAGTCCCTACATGGAACTCCCCTCGCTATGATCACCTTCGTGCTTTTTGGTTGTCGTTGCTTTGTCTTACTCTCACCTTGGGAGCGGACAAAAACTCACCACCCGATCGAGTTCTTTGTGTTTTTTACGGGGTATAGTCTTGAACACAAAGGTTATCGTTAGTTATGACCCTGGGTCACTGTCGCTTTCGCATCTCTCGAGATGTCATATTTGATGAGACTACTCCTTTTTTTATGCTTCCCCCTTCTACTACATCTACTTCTCCCCACTTTGTTCCTCTTTCCTTCCTTTTTCCTCTCTCATCCACCGAGGATACTCCCCCGCTTCCACTACTTCTCTACCACGTCCTCCTTCTCCGGAGCTTCTCTCTCATTCATCCCCTATTCCATCCCCTTCCTTATCTGTTGATTCCTCCTTACTTCCTTCAGTCTATCCTCCTATTCGTTATACTTATCATCGTCGGGAACCCTGCGAGCATCTTCACCTCCGGCGGTCCTCTCGACACTCCTTCTCATCGGTGATCCCGATCACGAGGTACCCTCTCATACTCACATTCCCACGTGATCGATCCACTTTACATCCTCCCTAACCCGTTATGCTACCTGCTAGCACTAGTGTTTCGAGATGTCCATGAGCGGTACCTCTACAGGAGGCGGACAGATCACCTGCGTGGCGTACTGCCATGGCTGAGGAGCTTGATGCATTTTCTCAGACTCATACTTGGGATTTAGTTCCCCTTCCTTCTCATGCTACTCCGATTACTTGCACTGGATTTGACGTGGTGAAGACTCGATTCGATGGGTCTCTCGGCGCTATAAAGGCGCGCTTGGTTGCTCGTGGTTTCCAGCGAGGGAGCATGGTCGTGACTATGAGGAGACCTTTGCCCCTGTAGCCCACATGCATACTGTACGTACGTTGATTGCTGTTGCGGCTGCTAGGGAGTGGACCCTACATCAGCTTGATGTGAAGAATGCGTTTCTTCATGGTGACTTAAAGGAGGAAGTTTATATGACTCCTCCTCCTGGTCTTCGGGTGCCTCCAGGGACTGTTTGTCGACTTCGCCGTGCTCTTTATGGTCTTAAACAGGCTCCACGGGCCTGGTTTGAGCGATTCAGTACTGTTATTGAGGCGGCTGGTTTCACTTCGAGCATCCATGATTCGGCAGTCTTTGTTCATTCCTCACATCGCGGCCGCACTATTCTTCTCCTCTATGTGGATGACATGATGTGAGACATTCTTGATGACCGATTTGGGTCCGCTTCGTTACTTCTTGGGTATTGAGATCACTTCTCAGTCTGATGGCTACCATCTTACTCAGCAGCGATATACTCTTGACCTTCTTGCTCGCTCTGGCTTGACTGATACTCGCACTGCTGCTACACCCATGGAGCTTCACTTGCAGCTCCGAGCTTCTGATGGGACTCCTTTACCTGATCCCTCTCGATATCGCCATCTTGTTGGCAGCTTGGTTTACTTAGCTGTCACCCGTCCTGACATTTCTCATGCAGTCCATATTCTGAGTCAGTTTGTTGCAGCTCCTACTTACATTCATTATGCACATCTTCTCCCGAGCATCTGCGCTATCTTCGTGGTAATCGCATCTCGTGAGTCCGTTTCTATTCACGTCATTCCACTCTTGACTCACAGGCCTATTCTGATGCTACTTGGGCTAGTTCCCCTGATGATCGGTTCTCACATTCTGAGTTCATTGTATCTTTCTTGGATCTTCTCTCATTGTTTGGAAGACTAAGAAAGCGACGATACGATGAGCCAAGTCGATCTTGAGGTCGAGGTTCGTGCTTTAGCTTCTACTTGCTCAGGAGGTGCTTTGGCTTCGCTCGATCCTACAGGACTTTGGGATACTGCAAACCTCCCCTATTCCTCTTCACTGTGATAGCACTGGGGCCCTTCAGATTGCTGCTGACCCGGGCAAGCATGAGCTGACCAAACTCAATAGATAGAACATATATCACTAAGAGTTCAATGCAAACAATGTCAGTTTAGAAGCATAACGGCAGAAAGCTATCTTAACTGATCATGACAGGAACATCAACCAAACAACAAGGTTTAAATTTTGAACATCAAAGTTTGCAATGAGGGGCACTGATCAATCCAGTAAAATTAAGTACCAGATTTTGGTAAATGCTTGTCAACAACTTTTTATATAGCAAGTGTTAGATAAATGTATGGCGATATATATTGTTAAGAATAGGATCAATCTGAAAGTAGATGTGGATCATGACTTGAATGGATCATATTGGCACATTCGCAAGAGAAGGTGGTGTTCAGGATATACCTCACAAAAGCAATATAGATATCAGCATCCTATCCTGAATAAGTTAATTCGATGTGACAGCATGTTTATAAGAAAAGCACTAAAATGTTCAAAATTATCCAAACATATGCAAGTCGTTTAATTTAACCAGAACAATATGTTTGCCTCTTATGGGTATCATTCACATCACCAGTTCATATCACTGTTCATAATAATAACATAACAGTCCTGGGTATTTTAATTTTCAGCAATAAACAAATTTAGATATTTTGCATTGTGATAAACTGTCCTGGTTATGTTGAACTCTTTGTTTAGGCATGCTTATATATACACATATCAAAAAAATTCTTTATAAACAAGTTGCAGATAGTATGAAATTTCAAATAAGCTCAACTGCAATATATATATTAAAGGTTAATATTATTTCATGGAATCATATTATATTAGCCAAATGGAGACACAATTAAAGAAATACTGATAAGACAAAATTCAAAAACAGTGGGAGATTGATAAATGGTTGTGGTTTTTGAATATGAAATACACCTAAGAGACTCATGAGACCATTAAAGGTGTTGGACATCCATTAGAATGCACAGGTACACTAGAATTTCAACTATTGCCAAACAATTCTCAGGACCTTACACCAATGACTCACCATCTGCATGCATATAAATGCAGCAGTCTACATATCAACACCAATACAAAGTGAATAATATTAAGCACATTGTAAAAAAATGATTCCGAGTATGATGAGACATGCTTGCTCTTAAGATAATCACCATACAGTTACCATCACAAAATGCAAATTTGAAATAATGGTCTTGAATGTAATCATGCTACAAACAAATTAAGTCTTAGAAGTTTTCCACAGCAATGGAAAGCAATAAAGTAGTCAAACACAGATGTTCATAAGAGATGAAACTATATGCCATGTGTAAGAAGATAAAGCACCTTGAATTCTAGGATTGTCTTTGAAGGCTCAAATGTTAAATCACACATTGAAATAGGGCAGCTGGCATTAAGAATATATGCCGGGTATGTTTGAATCCTAGGCGCTTTTTTACTATGAAACTAAATCTCTGTGGAAGACTGTAAGCTAGATGCCAAGCTGTTGAGCAGATTATGAATTGGACCCTTGCAGACAAACCTCGAATTGATATCTAAAAATGTTGAGAACAAAATTAAATAATGGAGGAAATACCAACAACTAGGGAAAGGCAAAAAGGATACAGACATACTGAAAAGCCTGCACCAAAAAGAGTATTTTCGTTAAAACTGAAGCATGCAAAATTACACTGAAATTTCTTCCATCTGAAGGCACACCTTTGTGAAGAAAGCATCCCTTGGGCCGGATATGTAACCAGAAAACAAAAATGTGTAAAATAAATCTCAAACAATGAATGGGACAAAACAATAGTTTCCGTGTTAAACAATTCAGAAGGAATACATAAACAATTCAGAAGGAATACAAAAAGATACAAGCATAATTTGGACCACCAAAACTTCATTTTTCAATCTTCAGTGAAATCGTTGCCTGCATAGTTTCTTTGCATAATTTGTCACTCAGATACAATCAGTTTTAGAATGAAGCTTCACCTGTAACCAATCAATTTAACCAAATCAAACACATTAACATCAGTTAATTCAGTTTTCAGTTTTTCTAACCAATTTGGTTGGCTCAATTTGATAAATAGATACCCAAAATTAAAAGAGGAAATTTTTAATGCCATTAGCGTCTACACACCCCACAAGCTGGTTTCAATGAGCAGGTAAAAAATGAGTTTTGGAAAGACTTTGATGAGATTGTTCAAGGAATAGTGAACAATGAAAAAGTTTTTGTAGGAGGTCACTTAAATGGCCATGTCAGGAAGGAGGCTGAAAGTTTTGAGAGGGTTCATGGTGGATTAGACTATGTCACTATGGTGATAGGAATGATTCAAGGAATCACATTTTAGAGTTTGCTTTGGTTTGTGATATGTTGTTAATTAATCCTTTATATAGGAAGAGAGAAAACCACTTAATTACCTTTGAGAATAGTTCTAATTGGAACCAAATTGCAATTTTGAAAAACCTTGGACCAAACCAACTAAACCGACCAAATGCACAACCCTAGCCACAATGGTCATTTAAGCACTTAATGTGATTGAATTGGATTCATTATGAAGAATTAGATTATTCACATACAAAAAATTATGTCTGCATATGGAAAGAAACCCAGCAAGATACATGATCGCCACCACCAAAAAGCTAAATTTCTATTATCATACCACCAAAGAGTTAGCTAGAATTTCTTGACACAATCTAGATATGTACGATTTGATGTATCATTTTTTAATGCTGCACAAGAAGAGTATCAATAGAGAATGATGCTTATTTGGCCAACATATAAGTGTATTTTCAACTAATATACATAACACAAAAATTACAAATTGGCAAGTCAAAGCTAGTAATTTGTTAACAGTAGATAAGAATTTGATTAACTGGTTATAATATATAGTTTAACAACATAGCTAATTAATTAATATAGTAAAAAATAATGAACCTCAAAAATTTAAAGTCAATACCCAAGAAGCTTGAAGCATACAACACCTAAGTAAAAGAAGTAACAGATAAAGTGATTCATTTGGAGGAGCCAGCAGTTACTAGCTATCTAAAAAGTGTATTATCCTAAGTTCAATTTGCTCATGTCATCCTAAATTCTTAACCACAAGCAAGGCACAAGCCCAACCACATGATCTTTCGAATGGAGACCACAATGTTCAACTTATATTTGAAAGATGCTAAAGTAAGAGGGATTATGTACCAGATCATAACTATACAAATAGTTAAGATACAAGCCACATGCTAAGGATAGGACAGAAGCATCCATTTCTAGAGCTAAAAGCAGAGCAATGCTTCTGCTTATAAATAAACAGATGATCACAGTAAAATTGTCAGTACACGTTGAATGAAGCAAGCAATCAATCGCATTGGTTAACGCTTAAAGTACATCGCAATCAATTGCATAGGGTTAACGCTAAAAGCAACCAATCGCAACATAAGCAGACTAATAAACTTAAAAAAGCATAAGCACAACTGCTCAAGATATTCTAAAAGATCTTTATCAGTCAGATCAATCCCTAAAATACAGGGTACCTGCAACAACAATTACTGATCACATAAATACGGTTGCAAGCCAGTAATAAATCAATAAAAAGCAAAACATTAGGCAGACCAAATAACAGAATACACCAGATTTAAACGAATAATCAAAGCATCATATTGAATGCTACCATGAATAAATAATTTGGGCTCCAGAAAAAAAGAAATGTGCTAACTAATTTTCCACTCAGCTCCTACGAGTGAGTAAGCAAAACTCACGCATAGCAAATAAGAACCAATAATGATGTGAAGTTGTTTATTTATAGAACTTTTTATGAAGTTCATCGTTCTTAAAATGTGTCCGTACAAGTTGAGTTTAAATTAAATGTAAGCTACTACAATCATTGATGTGGCAGGCTTGGCTGCAGATGATAATGCTCATTAACATCCAATAAAAAAGAAGCAACATACACAACATAATACTCAACTTAGTAGGAAGTAGACTAAAGGACACACTGAAAACATGAATAAATTAACATGTGTGAAAAATAACAACAATAAACATGGCTCATCACTAATAAAATGAAAAGGGATACTTACTTCTAAAAGGGTGACAACATGTGGCCTTTTGTTCATAAGATTCATATTCCTGCTAGGAAATTAATAAAAACATATGTTTACGACTTCAACCAGAAACTAAAGCCAGAAATCAAGTAAAACAAACTTTAGCTAAAATTTAGCAGCAACAATCTTCATAATTATATTTACTAACTCAAAAGATGTGGGACTATTAATCACTAATAAGCAATTTCGAAATTCATAGGATGCCCAGAAAGTATCAAGGGTATAAAGCATTGTGGAAACTTGAATCTAAAAATTTTCAGTCTCCCTAAAAGTTAGGTAAGGAGCATTTTACAGCATTTCTGGCAATTTCCATTGAAAACTCTCATGGAACTTTAAAATATTATCTACTATGCCCAATTTTGGTTCAAATCATTGACAAACACCAGAGTGACAAATAGTCCCATATCATACAATACAGTAGGTTGGGACTTAAATACTAGTATTCAAGTCTAAAGCTTTTCAATTGAATAAGTTTCAGGTAATGTGTTTATGGTTTGCTAGACGCATTTAGCCCACAAAGGGAACATAGACTCAAATAGCATACAGGTTTTCTGAAATTCCATACAATTATTTGAGATTTTAGTTATTATAAATGTAATACAAACTTTAAAAACATGATTTCCTTGAGGCTTGATAACTGGTAGGTTTTATGATTTCCACTTCAAAATGCTAGCCTTAATGAAAGTAAAAAATTTCTTCAGTTATATAAGCACAAGAAATTTGTAGTTCCAAAAACCAAAAACACTTAGTTCACAAATAACTCTGAACACTCGGTGTGGATGTTACAAATCCAGCCCCATTTCTTTATCTGATCGGCATAGTTAAGTAAAATCTGGAACCCTATCTCAGGATGAATCTGAAGTAAATCAAGAAAGAAGTGAATAAAAACATTCTAAAACCCATTGCCAGCGAAGTATAAAGATATTGCAGGAAGCATGCAAATAAAAAAAAAATAATAATAGAGTTGATCATTGCTCTCATACCAAATTTTGGGCCCTCATCCAAATAACTGATATTGCTTCCTTCACCAGATAGGACCTATCAGATATGTTCCAGTAAGAAATGTAAAATGCAAAACACACAGTAGAATGAAAGTTCAAAATAAAATTCTATGAACCTTTTGACAGAGTTCTTCCAAACGAATTCGCTCATTAGCAGCATGCTATATAATTAGCATAATTGCACTCAAACAATTAGATAGAAAACCTCCATACATGAGAAAGTTAAGTTTGGATGTCTACTTGTGCTTTTTGAAAACATCTACATTGAACCGAACAAAATGATAGCAATAATGCATGACTTTATGGGCATGACTAATTGTTGTTGCACAAATTTTGACCTCCATTGATCTGTATCCTCTTTTAACTATACATTTTAATTTTTTTTTTCAAAAAAAGAAAAAGCAGAATTTAGATGACGAAATTGTTCATGGCATTAAAGTACCAAAGTTGCTCTAGTATATCATATCAGACAATCAAGCACAGGATATGATTATCAAAATGAATCATATGCTTGATTCCAAAAAAAAAAAATTGTTTCATTAGTGAACACGATTATGGAAAGCCATTTGTGCCAGGCTTTAAATTGGCTGGCAAGTTCAATTAGGACAGATCATTTTTAGTGGTTTTTTAGGACTTCAAGGAATTCATAGAGTAAAAAGGAGTCAACTTGGAGGATCTCAAAAAAAAAATTTAAACAGCCATTCAAATTTCCTTCAAAGATTTCTTGGCCTCAATTGAATTTTGTTGGCCAACTCGCCGAATAAAGAACTAACTTCGCAGAATTGGCAATCAGGTCTAAAGTAAAAGGAGTAGGACTCCGACAAGGCAAGGAAATTTTAATTAAGGTGTCCCAAGCACATTTAGGGCATATTTGGAAGCAAAATAATTTATTTCATAGGACATTCTTATTAAAAATCTTACATATTTTAATCCTCTGAAATGAGTGTTTGGTTCAACACAGTAAAATATTTCCTACATGAGTAATTATAATAGTAAAAAATTGGAGCTATTTCCCAAAGTTGGGTGGTTGAACCACTATGAAAGATACTCAACTTCGTGACACTTGTATAAACAGGAGGAAAGGGGTTTAATGAATAACTTAAGCTTTGAAGTTTTACTGTCATAACCGACACCAGGAGAATGCCTGAAGTCATAAAGAGGTAAATGTTTTGAGTGGCCAGGCTCAAACTCAACTGGACTGCAGGTGGAGTAGATGCTGAGTTGAGATGCTCAAATTCAATCATTCGATTGGCTTTCAACTCTGGTTGCCACTAATCTAAATGCACCTGTACAAAACTATTTTAGAATACTAGCTGTATATTTGTGTAATGTAAATATAGTAACCAGCAGGAAATTAGGGATCTTAATTTGTTAGCAGATTTTTCTCCTTGATTGTTTGTGTATCATTAGTTAGCTAATTCCTATTTTTGGAGATCCAAAAAGATCTTTTCTCTATGTATATAAGCATGTTCAAACTGAATGAAAAGTGAGGAATTTTCTCTTCTCAAAATCTACAGCACCTTCTGTATTATTCTTCACAAAACAATGCAAGGGCCACAATTATATAACCTTTGCGCTCATACATCTTCAAGGTTTCTATCACCTCTACAAGAATTATCACCCTATCTCCCTCCTAAACAATGTGTCCGAATTTTCCTTCAGAGTGTCAAAAGAGAATATAGAATCTTTCATGAAGCCGAATCAGAATTGGGGGTAGATATCCCACTACAAATCTTTGCACAACCCATGGGATCATGTTTGAAACCAATTTGACATTGATAAGAGCAATTTGTTTGGCAAACATCACCACCGTTGCTTTGGCATGGTTTAAGCTCAGGAAGTGATCTTTTTACAATTCCTCCTAGTCTAGAGTTCTTAAAATCAACTGAAGATTTAGCTGTTGGATGAGAAAGACTTTGAGGATTCTGGACAACATCTTTCCTTTTTCTTATTGTACAACTCTTTGATGCAACTGAAAAGAGCAAACATAATTAGACAAGCAGATATAGAGGCACAAAAGCTTACGTCAAACATTTAATCATATAACAATACATTCAACTGACGAGACCAATTGAATGAAAAAAGTTAGCTTCTTAAAGAGCTACTCAAGTGGCAGATATAAAGACCTATAGATGAAATATAACACTTACTGCCTTGTTATGAACAATGGAATGATGTTCTGTAGGGGTGTTTGACTATATAAACTATACCCACAACTCACTAGGCCAGTTGGTACAAAAAGAATATACACACTACTTAAAAGACCACATTTAAGTGGTGCAAACCATGATTGTCAGACAAAACTATAAAATGCTATACAAAATCAATCAACCAAAAGTTCCTTTGTATTTTAACGAAGCTATCATTAATATAAAACAATATAGTTGCATTCCTAAATGGCATCAAACCTTTATTTTGGATTTCACTTCTATGGTACTGCATCATTGTTGCTGAAAGCTTTTATTGTATAATATAACAGAATCAGTGGACTCTGCAAATGCTATCTTCCAGGAAAAATTTGAACAAGTTGTGCTCTAAAAAATTGCAACCTTGTGACAGCTGTACCAGGACCTTTTCCCAAAACTGCCAGATCACCTGCTTGAGAACTGACAAGACAACAGTCCAATCCTAAAAGAAAAAAATAAAACTCAATAAATAGAACACATATTGCTAAGAGCTCAATGCATACAATGCCAGTTTAGAAGTAAAACAACAGAAAGCTATCCTATCTGATCTGACAGGAACATCAACCAAACAGCAAGGTTTAAATTTTGAACATCAAAGTTTGCAAAGAGGGGCGCTGATCAATCATGTAAAATTAAGTACCAGATATTTGTAAATGCCTGTCAACAACTTTGTAAATAGCAAGTGTTAGATAAATGTATGGAAATATACATTGTTAAGAATAGGATCGATCTGAAAGTAGATGTGGATCATGACTTGAATGTATCAGATTGGCACATTCATGAGAGAAGGTGGTGTTCAGGATATACCTCACAAAATCAATATAGATATCAGCATCTTATCCAGAATAAGTTAATTGGATGTGACAGCATGCTCATAAGAACATCACTAAATGTTCAAAATTATCCAAACATAAGCAAGTCATTTAATTTAACCAAAACAATATATGTTCTCTATAAACAAGTTAAAGGTGTTGGACATCCATTAGAATGCACAGGCACACTAGAATTTCAACTTTTGCCAAACAACTCTCAGGACCTTATACCAATGACTCACCTTCTGCATGCATATAAATGCAGCTGTCTGCATATTAAGCACCAACACAAAGTGAATAATATTAAGCACATTGTAAAAAAATGATTCTGAGTATGATGACACATGCTTGCTCTTAAGATATTCATCATGTTAGAGAAAGAGAGGAAGAGAGAATGCTTGAACCCACTATCTCAATGGACAAGCTCATGTATAAATAGATAATGAAGTGTATAAATACGTATAGTGTACATGATCTATACTCAAGATATACATACACATAGATACATGTATCTAACACCCCTCCTCAAACTCAAGACGGATCGTACGTCCGAGTTTGGATAACATGAAAAGATGCCGATTGCGTAGTCGTGCTTTGGTGAAGAAGTCACTACTGAACCTTTGTGGAAGGTAATGAAGAGACACCGTCATCGAGAACGAACATGACATCGAGTGAAATGGGCATCCACTCCAATGTGTTTGGTCAGCTCATGCTTGACCGGGTCGCGAGCAATCCGAAGAGCCCCGATTACTATCACAGTGAAGAGGAATAGGGGAGGTATGCAATATCCCAAAGTCCTGTAGGATCGAGCGAAGCCAGAGTACCTCCTGAACAGTAGAAGCTAAAGCACGAACCTCAGCCTCAACGACTTTCGGACTTGGCGATCAGTATCTGCTTTCTTAGTCTTCCAAACAATGAGAGAAGACCCAAGAAAGATACGATGAATCGATGGATGAGAAGCGATCATCGGGGAACTAGCCCAAGTAGCATCGGAATAGGCCTGCTAGGACAAGAGTAGAATGGCGTGAGTAGAATAGACCACGAGGATGCGATTACCACGAAGATAGCCCAATACACAGAGTAGATGTGCATAATGAGCAGTGGGGAGCGCAACAAGCCGACTCGAATATGGATCGCATGAGAAATGTCGGGGACGTGTGACGATAAGTAAAACCAAATCGCCAACAAGATGCCGATATCGAGAGGGATCGGGTAAAGGAGTCCCATCGAGGCTCGGAGTCGCAAGTGAAGCTCCATGGGTGTACAGACGGTCACGAGTATCGGTCAAGCGGAGGCGAGCAAGAAGGTCGAGAGTATATCTCCTGAGTAAAAGCAGTAGCCATCGATCGAGAGTGATCTCAATACCCAAGAAGTAACGGCGGGACCCAAATCGGTCATCAAGAATGTCTCCATGAGTT
Organism: Dioscorea cayenensis subsp. rotundata; assembly: GCF_009730915.1. Lineage (NCBI taxonomy): Eukaryota > Viridiplantae > Streptophyta > Magnoliopsida > Dioscoreales > Dioscoreaceae > Dioscorea > Dioscorea cayenensis. The sequence goes on from NC_052478.1 coordinate 15,029,493, forward strand.
TACGCTTCCACAAAGGCAATGTGAGCGGGGTCATCTCCGAGTAAGAATCATGTCATCCACATAGAGGAGAAGAATAGTGCGGCCACGAGGTGAAGAATGAACAAAGACTGCCGAATCATGAATGCTCGAAGTGAAACCAGCCGCCTCAATAACAGTGCTGAATCGCTCAAACCAGGCCCGTGGAGCCTGTTTAAGACCATAAAGAGCACGGCGAAGTCGACAAACAGTCCCTGGAGGCACCCGAAGACCAGGAGGAGGAGTCATATAAACTTCCTCCTTTAAGTCACCGTGAAGAAACGCATTCTTCACATCAAGTCGATGTAAGTCCACTCGAGCAGTAGCAAGCGAGAATCAACGTACGTCACGAGATGCATGTGGGCCACAGGGGCAAAGGTCTCCTCATAGTCACGACCATGCTCCTGCTGGAAACCACGAGCAACCAGACACGCTTTATAGCGCTCGAGAGACCCATCAGAACGAGTCTTCACCCTGTAAATCCAGCAGTATGTGATCGGAGTAGCATGAGAAGGGAGGGGAACTAAATCCCAAGAATGAGTCTGGGACAAGGCATCAAGCTCCTCAGCCATGGCAGTACGCCACTCAGGTGACTGCACCGCCTCTCTGTAGGTACCTGGCTCAAGGACATGCGAGACACTAGTGCTAGCAGTAGCATAACGGTCAGGAGGATGTAAAGTGGATCGATCACGTAGAATGTAAGTGTGAGAGGGTACCTCAGGATCAGGATCAGCAGTAGAAGGAGTGTCAGAGAGGACCGGCCGAGGTGAAGATGCTGTAGGTTCCCGACGATGATAAGTGAGGAGGAATCTACAGATAAGGAGGGAGATGGAATAGGAGATGAGGGAGAGAGAATCTTTGGAGAGGAGGACATGGGAGAAGTAGTGGAAGCTGGGGAGTATCCTCGATGGATGAGAGAGGAAAAGGAAAGAAAGAGGAACAGTGGGAGAAGTAGATGTAGTAGAAGGGGGGGAAGCATAAAAAGGAGTGGTCTCATCAAACATAACATCTCGAGAGATGCTGAAAGCGACGAGTGATCGGGTCATACTGATGATATCCTTTGTGTTCAAGACTGTATCCCAGAAAAACACAAAGAACCGACTGAGTGGTGAGTTTTGTTCACTCCCGAGGTGAGAGTAAGACAAAACAACAACAACCAAAAGCACGAAGATGATCAAAGCGAGGGGGAGTTCCATGTAGGGACTCACCGGGACTACGACCCTGAAGATGGGATGAGGGTTGCATATTAATAAGATAGACAGCAGTGTGAACAGCATCAGCCCAGAAGTGAGGAGGAAGAGAGGCGCCAAGCAGGAGAGCTCGGGCTGTCTCTAAAATGTGGCGGTGCTTGCGCTCAGCGACCCCATTCTGAGGATGAGCCCCAGGACAGGATAGTTGAGGCAAGGTGCCCTCAGAAGACAAATAGGTACGAAAAGCATGAGAGGTGTATTCTCCGCCAGAATCAGACCGAAAGGTCTTGATAGAGGCAGAGAACTCGAAATAGTGCACCATAGCAGTAAAAGAGCGATATATAGATAAAAGCTGACTACGATGATGCATAAGATAAACCCAGGTAAAACGCGTGTGATCATCAATAAAAATAACATAATATCGATTGCCACCTTTAGATACAAAAGGAGCAGGACCCCAAACATCAGAGTGAATAAGGTCGAAAGGGGCACTAGTTTGAGACTGACTCAATGGATAGGGACGCCGAATCGCTTGCCAAGTTCTGTACCAAAAACAAAACAACATCGGAAGGAGGAGAGATCGCTCCTAGGACGCCTGTCTCGATAAGAGAGACATACGAGACCCGACACAAATGACCAAGACGATGATGCCACGATGATGAGATATAGTAGCAAAAGATAACAATGAGAAACAGCACTGCTGGAAGAGGGAAGACAGAGGGAATCCGAGCATATACTCCACTATGGCGGCGGCCACTCAATCACCGCTCCACTCGTGATCCCGCACTACGACATGAGGTTCGGGTCAAAAATAACTGACTGACTCGTAATCGGTGAGTTGACTAATGGACATAAGGTTCATGGATAGGGTGAGGAACATGTGATATGGGAAGGGACGAGAGAAAGCACTAGTGGAGAGATGACCCAGATGGAAGAGACGGGTAAAAGTGTGCCATCGACGAATGCGAACACTAGTATGAAGGGAAGGATGATGAGGATGGTGAAGATAAGTGGCATCATGTGTCATGTGAAAACTAGCACCAGAGTCAAGAAGCCAAAAAGGACAGGAACTACCTAGAGTGAGTGGAGTAACCTGAGCCGAACGTGCCTGACCAGTAGAGATGTCGCTCAGATGCGACTGCTGAAACTGACGAAGCATCGCCAATAGCCGCCGATCAATGGAGAGAGAGAAACAATAAGTCGATGCTGAAAAGGCTCGGAGGAGGATGTGGGAAGGAGTGAGGAGTCGGTGTTGAAGTCATACGGGAAGGCCTCGCCGCTTCTTCCGCAGCCACGCTAATGTGTCCCATATTGCCACAATAGTAGTAAGTCACGCTCTTCGGCCACCGAGAAGGCCGAGCAGCAGTAGAAGAGGACGGGTAGCCGGTGAAGGAGCAGGAGTACGAGTAGCGCAAGCGCAATCGCCTCGAGAAAGAAGCCCGAGACGCAGTCTCCCCTCAAGACGAACAATAGTGAATGCCCCATCTAAGGTGTGTGTGGTAGGGGCATGTAACACCGGGCCCGGTCGACTCAAACTCGTGGACGTAGACGCATAATGAACGACACATATCGCCGACTCCTCATGACGACGACGGCACCGTGCATGCCTCATCGTAGCAAGTAAGGAGCCGAAAGCAAAGATGGGTAGGACAGTGAGAAGGTGTAAGGGCATCAATCTGGCGCCATAACCCACAAAATCGATCGTAGTATCGATTAACGGTATCCTCCCTTGATGCAGAGTGTCAAGGGTCTGATATAAGGTATAGATCTGTGCCTGACTGGAACCGCAGTAACGTCGCTTCAAGTAGCTCCACATCGCACGCAGCAAAGGGGGTAGGTCCGCAATATGAGTGCGAATATCAATGGTAACAGCCCCGACAAATAATCATCCGCTACCGTAGAATCATCTACAATCCACTTCTCAAGTCGTTGTTCGTAAACTTTGAGAAGGGCGAGATCGCGAATGCTTGAGTCAGCAGGGAGTAGTAGAAGTACCATCAACATGGGAAAAAGAACACGAATGCCATCAAGAATCGGTTTGAGAGTAAGCCGCCATGGAATATAATTGGTGCCATCAAGCACCACATCGTAGTGGGAGATATCTGCGAGTGACGGACATCGTGAAGAACTCCACTCGAGTCCGTGACAGTTCATACTACATAGATTAAGTTACAAATCACAGCTGATAAAAATAAATAATAATAATAATAATCAAGATAAGATATTCTCAAACAAGAGAATAACACCAGCGAGAAAAGGGATCCGGCTCGGGCGACCGGATCCGGATTTTCGGTCTCTACTGGGGGTGAGGGGCGATCGAGAGCGAGCCGGAGGCGAACGCGGGTCGGGGGCGAGTTCGACCGCTTGGTCTCTGACCGGGCGATCTCGGAGGCGGGTTCGCCGGGGTGAGCTCGACCGAGTGTGAGCTCTGGCCGAGAGGCGAGCAGGAGGCGTGCTTGGCACGAGCGCTGGGCGCTGCGGAGGCGCAGCGCGGTGTGGGCACGGGCGCGAGTGTGGCTGCAGGTGCAGGCGCAGCAGCGGGCGCCTCGCTGGCAGCAGTGTGGGGCGCAGCTATGCGGCGCAGGATCGGTACGAGCTGGAGGTAGGTGCTGGCTTGGACAGAGACGCTGGCGCGGGCTCGGGCGCAGAAACGATCGCCGGAGAGGAGAAACCGACCGGAGAGAAACTAGGCGTCTGATACCATGTTAGAGAAAGAGAGGAAGAGAGAATGCTTGAACCCACTATCTTAATGGACAAGCTCATGTATAAATAGATAATGAAGTGTATAAATATGTATAGTGTACATGATCTATACTCAAGATATATATACACATAGATACATGTATCTAACACATCATATAGTTACCATCACAAAATGCAAATTAGAAGTAATTGTCTTGACTGTAATCATGCCACTAAAACAAATTAAGTCTTAGAAGCTTTCCATAGCACTGGAAAGCAATAAAGCAGTCAAACAACGATGTTCATAACAGATGAAACTATATGCCAGGTGTAAGAAGATAAAGCACCTTGAATTCTAGGATTGTCTTTGGAGGCTCAAACATTAAATCGCACATTGAAATAGGGCAGCTGGCATTAAGAATATACGCCAGATATGTTTGAATCCGAGGCCGTTTTCTACTTTGAAACTCAATCTCTGTGGAGACTGTAAACTAGATGCCAAGCTGTTGAGCAAATTATGAATTGGACCCTTGCAGAAAAACCTCGAATTGATATCTAAAGATGTTGAGAACAAAATTAAATAATGTAGGAAATACCAACAACTAGGGAAAGGCAAAAAGGATACAGACATACTGAAAAGCCCACACCAGTATTTTCATTAAAACTTAAGCATGCACAATTACACTGAGATTTCTTCCATCTGAAGGCACACCTTTGTGAAGAAAGCATCTCTTGGGCAGGATATGTAACCAGAAAACAATAATGTGTAAAATAAATGTCAAACAATGACTTGGACATAACAATAGTCTCCACGTTAAACAATGCAAAAGGTATACAAAAAGATACAAGCATAATTTGGACCACCAAAACTACATCATGGGACAATATAGTGTGTAGTATGAATTTGTGACTATATAGACTAGTAATGGCTAGTACTTTATTTGTCAATCTTTAGTGAAATCATTGCCTGCATAGTTTCTTTGCATAATTTGACACTCAAATACACTTAGACACTCAGTTTTAGAATGAAGCTTCACCCATAACCAATTAATTTAAGCAAATCAAACACATTAACAAGAGTTAATTCAGTTTTCAGTTTTTCTGACCAATTTGGTTGGCTCAATTTGATAACTAGATACCCAAAATTATAAATTTTTAAAAGAGGAGATTTTTAATGCCATTAGTGTCTACACACCCCACAAGTTGGTTTCAATGAGAAGGTAAAAAATGAGTTTTGGAAGGACTTAGACAATATTGTTCAAGGAATAGTGAGCAATAAAAAAGTTTTTATATGAGGAGGCTGAAAGTTTTAAGAGGGTCCATGGTGGATTTGACTATGTCACTATGGTGATAGGAATGATACAGGGATCACATTTTAGATTTTGCTTTGGCTTGTGATATGTTGTTAATTAATCCTTTATATAGGAAGAGAGAAAAAAACTTAATTACCTTTGAGAGTAGTTCTAATTGGAACCAAATTGCAATTTTGAAAAACCTTGGACCAAACCAACTAAACTGACTAAATGCACAACCCTAGCCACAATGGTCAATTGAACACTTAATGTGATTGAATTGGATTCATTATGAAAATTAGATTATTCACATACTAATATGTGAGTGTCAGTTACTTAATATTGCCTACAACCTACTTAAACATATGAGATCATGAGCAGAAGTAGATGGCTAGAGATAACCAACAAATCAGGTTTAAAAACATATAAATAGGGGAGCTTTGATTCCTCATTTTCAATTACTTCCAGTAATGCAATATTTGGATGGGACTTGGAAAATTAGTTAAAAAGTACAATGCTCCTGAATTTAAGGATTGGTGATTGCTTATATTGGTAGTGAGTTTTTAATCTTTTGGAATTGATACTCATTATGATCATACCCAACAGATCATGTATTTGTTACTCCCAATGACTTAATGTTTTAGTTTTCATTGGATGTTGAAGAAGAAAATCAGAATCTTAATTCTAGGACTAGGGTAAAACCTCTATCATTTGTGAACAAGTAATCAAACAAAGACTGAAACTCACCTTAACTTCGTCATACAGCTTCTTTTCCCAAGCCAGCATTTTGTCTAGCACAGTAGCATGAGTTTTCCCATTCATCCCCATCAAACTCGTCCTTTCCATCAGTGGTATTTGGTAGACCTTTAAATGAACGGTTCCATGTGATGACTTTAATGACTCTAGCAGAATGATCAATAAATATATCCATCTGAAGGTGGATTCAAGCCAAGAATGTAAAAAAAAAATTAAAAAATTAAAAAATTAAAAAAATTAAAAAATTTAAAAAAAATTAAAAAAATCCCAATGAACCAGTAGACTGCTACAACATTAATGTCATCCCAAGTATATAGAAAAATGAGCACTACAACCAATTCAAACATTAGAAAGCATAAAAACATTCAAGAGCTGACTACATAACTACCAAGAATTAAAGAGCAAAGGGTGATGCAAGTTTCCAGCATAAAACCGAGCATAAGTCTTAATGCAATCCAAAGTATAAGTGCCACGTCAGGTTTATCATTCAGATGAATTATTTAATAGTCCAATGAGAATTCACAATTCCTCAGATTGAGAAATTTTTGACGTTTTAGCAACAAAATAAACTTCTTTTAGTTTCTTTGCTACATGTAATTTGAGTTATTTAAGTTAAATTTTACCATGATAATTTAGTACAATTACTCTAGTTGAAACAAATAAAAGCAGTCATTCATTTATCTGTGAGGAGTTTGAACATCTTATATATGCTAGGAAGTGGATCACTTGGCACACAAGACAAGCCTATGAATGCTGATGCTCATAGATACTGCACCTATTAACGTTTTTCCTTTTAAGTTTACTTGACCTCATAATGGATACATTCTGCAGGCAGAGTAGACGCCACTAATGCAGAAGACAAATGAACTTGCCCACACCAAAAGTTTGCTTTACTTCATGTATGTTGAAGATGTTAGAGAAAGAGAGGAAGAGAGAATGCTTGAACCACCAATCTCAGTGGACAAGCTCATGTATAAATAGATAATGAAGTGTACAATACGTATAGTGTACATGATCTATACTCAAGATATACATACACATAGATACATGTATCTAACACCCCTCCTCAAACTCAAGACGGATCGTACGTCTGGAGTTTGGATAACATGAAAAGATGCTGATCGCGAGTCTGTGCTTTGGTGAAGAAGTCAGCTACCTGAACCTCTGTGGGAAGGTAATGAAGAGACACTGTCTGAGAACGAACATGACATCGAGTGAAATGGGCATCCACTCCAATGTGTTTGGTCAGCCCATGCTTGACCGGTCAGCAAAGAATCTAAAGAGCCCCCAAGATTATAACAAAGTGAAGAGGAATAGGTGAGGTATGCAATATCCCAAAGTCTTGTAGGATCGAGCGAAGCCAGAGCACCTCCTGAACAGTAGAAGCTAAAGCACGAACCTCAGCCTCAGCACTGGACTTGGCGACAGTATGCTGTTTCTTAGTCGTCCAAACAATGAGAGAAGACCCAAGAAAGATACAGTAACCAGTGACAGAGAAGCGATCATCAGGGGAACTAGCCCAAGTAGCATCATAATAGGCCCTCGTAGTCAAGAGTAGAATGACGTGAGTAGAATAGACCACGAGATGCAAGATTACACGAAGATAGCCCAATACACGAGTAGATGTGCATAATGAATGCAAGTGGGAGTCGCAACAAACCCGACTCGTAATATGGACTCGCATGAGAAATGTCGGGACGCAGTGATGCCCAAGTAAACCAAACTGCCAACAAGATGCCGATATCGAGAGGGATCAGGTAAAGGAGTCCCATCAGAAGCTCAGAGCTGCAAGTGAAGCTCCATGGGTGTAGCAGCAGTGCGAGTATCAGTCAAGCCAGAGCGAGCAAGAAGGTCGAGAGTATATCGCCGAGTAAGACGAGTAGCCATCGATCGAGAAGTGATCTCAATACCCAAGAAGTAACGGCGGGACCCAAATCGGTCATCAAGAATGTCTCACGTAGTTTCGCTCACAAAGGCAATGTGAGCAGTGGTCATCTCCAAGAAGAATCATGTCATCCACATAGAGGAGAAGAATAGTGCGCCACGAGGTGAAGAATGAACAAAGACCGCCGAATCATGAATGCTCGAAGTGAAACCACACGCCTAATAATGAGGTTTCGATCGGCTCAAACCAGGCCCGTGGAGCCCTGCTTTAAGACCATAAAGAGCACGGCGAAGTCGACAAACAGTCCCTGGAGGCACCCGAAGACCAGGAGGAGGAGTCATATAAACTTCCTCCTTTAAGTCACCGCGGAAGAAACGATTCTTCACATCAGTCGATGTAGAGTCCACTCGAGCAAACTGCAACGAAAGCAATCAACGTACGTACAGTATGCATGTGGGCCACAGGGGCAAAGGTCTCCTCATAGTCACGACCATGCTCCTGTTGGAAACCACGAGCAACCAGGCGCGCTTTATAGCGCTCGAGAGACCCATCAGAACGAGTCTTCACCCTGTAAATCCAGCGGCATGTGATCGGAGTAGCATGAGTAGGGAGGGGAACTAAATCCCAAGAATGAGTCTGGGACAAGGCATCAAGCTCCCTCAGCCCATGGCAAAGACGCCACTCGTGTGACCGCACCGCCTCGTAGGTACCGCTCAAGGACATGCGAGACACTAGTGCTAGCAGTGAGTATAACGGTCGGAGGATGTAAAGTGGATCGATCACGTAGAATGTGAGTGTGAGAGGGTACCTCAGGATCAGGATCAGCAGAGAAGGAGTGTCAGAGAGGACCGGCCGAGGTGAAGATGCTGTAGGTTCCCGACGATGATAAGTGTAACGAATAGAAGGACGTGCTGAAGGAAGTGAGGAGGAATCGACAGATAAGGAGGGAGATGGAATCTCTGGAGAGGGAGGACATGGGAGGGAAGTAGTGGAAGCTGGGGGAGTTTCCTCAGTGGATGAGAGAGGAAAAAGGAAAGGAAGAGGAACAGTGGGAGAAGTAGATGTAGTAGAAGGGGGGGAAGCATAAAAAGGAGTGGTCTCATCAAACATAACATCTCGAGAGATGCGAAAGCGACGAGTGACTGGGTCATAATCAGCTGATATCCTTTGTGTTCAAGATCGTATCCCGTAAAAACACAAAGAACCGATCGAGTGGTGAGTTTTGTTCGCTCCCGAGGTGAGAGTAAGACAAAAACAACGACAACCAAAAAGCACGAAGATGATCAAAGCGAGGGGAGTTCCATGTAGGGACTCACCGGACTACGACCCTCAAGTCGGGATGAGGGGTTGCATATTAATAAGGTAGATGGAGTGTGAACAAAGATCAGCCTCAGAGTGAGGAGGAAGAGAGGCGCCACGGGTGAGAGCTCGGGCCGCCTCTAAAATGTGGCGGTGCTTGCGCCAGACGACCCCATTCCCGAGGATGAGCCCCTGTGACGTGATAGTCTGAGGCAAGGTGCCCTCGTAAGACAAATAGGTACGAAAAGCATGAGAGGTGTATTCTCCGCCAGAATCAGACCGAAAGGTCTTGATAGAGGCAGAGAACTGAGTGTGCACCATAGCAGTAAAAGAGCGATATATAGATAAAAGCTGACTACGATGATGCATAAGATAAACCCAGGTAAAACGCGTGTGATCATCAATAAAAATAACATAATATCGATTGCCACCTTTAGATACAAAAGGAGAAGGACCCCAAACATCAGAGTGAATAAGGTCGAAAGGGGCACTAGTTTGAGACTGACTCAATGAATAGGGACGCTGTAACTGTTTGCCAAGTTTACAGCCAAAACAAACAACATCAGAAGGAGGAGAGACTGCTCCTAGGACGCCCTGTCTGATAAGAGAAGACATACGAGACTGACACAAATGACCAAGACGATGATGCCACAGATGATGAGATATAGTAGCAGCATAACAATGAGAAACAGACCTGTTGGAAGAGGGAAGACGAAGGGAATCCAGAGCATATACTCCACTATGGCGGCGGCCAGCTCCAATCACCGCTCCACTGTGATCCTGCACACGACATGAGGTTCGGTCAAAAATAACCTGACAGTTATAATCAGTGAGTTGACTAACAGACATAAGGTTCATGGATAGGTGAGGAACATGTGATACAGAAGGGACAGAGAAAGCACTAGTGGAGAGATGACCAGTGGAAGAGACAGGTAAAAGTGTGCCATCAGCAATGCAAACACTAGTATGAAGGGAAGGATGATGAGGATGGTGAAGATAAGTGGCATCATGTGTCATGTGAAAACTAGCACCAGAGTCAAGAAGCCAAAAAGGACAGGAACTACCGGAGGGTGGAGTAACTCCGAGCCGAACGTGCTCGACTCAAAGTGAGATGTCGCCGATGCGATCGCCGAATCGACGAAGCATCGCCAATAGCTGCTGCTGATCAATAGGAGAGAGAGAAACAGTCGAAGTCGATGCTGAGTGCGTCGGAGGAGGAGGTGTGGGAAGGAGCGGAGGAGTCGGTGTTGAAGTCATACGGGAAGGCCTCGCCGCTTCTTCCCGCAAATCACGCTAATGTGTCCCGTATTGCCACAATAGTAGCAAGTCACGATCTTCTTCGGCCGCTGAGAAGGCCGAGAAGCAGCTGAAGCAGAAGAGAACGGGGTAGCCGGTGAAGAAGCGGGAGTACGAGTAGCAGCAAAGTGCACCGCCTCGTGAAAAGAAGCCCCGAGACGAGTCTCCCTCAAGACGCAACAATAGTGAATGCCCTCATCTAAGGTGTGTGTGGTAGGGGCATGTAACAAACCGGCCCGGGTCGACTCAAACTCGTGACGTAGACGATAATGAACGCATACATACGTCGGGACTCCTCATGACGACGACGACCAGTGCATGCCTCATCAGAGCAAGTAAGGAGCTGAGCAGTATGGGTAGGACAGTGAGAAGGTGTAAGGGCATCAATCTGGCGCCATAACCCACAAAATCAACTGTAGTACTGATCAACGGTATCCTCCCCTTGATGCAGAGTGTCAAGGGTCTGATATAAGGTATAGATCCGCGCTCGATCGAACTGCAGTGAACGCCGCCTCCAAGTAGCTCCACATCGCACGAGCAAGGGGGTAGGTCTCGCAATATGAGTGCGAATATCAATGGTAACAAACCGACAAATAATCATCCGCTACGAGAATCATCTACAATCCACTTCTCAAGCCGTTGTTCGTAAACTTTGAGAAGGGCAGGGATCGAGAATGATCGAGTCGCAGGAGTAGTAGAAGTACCATCAACATGGGAAAGAACACGAATGCCATCAAGAATCGGTTTGAGGGTAAGCCGCCATGGAATATAATTGGTGCCATCAAGCACCACATCGAGTGGGAGATATCATGCGATGCGGACATCGTGAAGAACTCCACTCGAGTCCGATGACAGTCCATACTGCACGATTAAGTTACAAATACAGTCAGAAAAAAAATAAAAAAAAAAAAATAATAATAATAATCAAGATAAGATATTCTCAAACAAGAGAATATCACCAAGCATAAAATGGGGATCTGGTCGGGCGACCAGATCCGGGATTTCCGGTCGCGGCTGGGGGTGAGGGGCGGCTGAGGGCGAGCTGGAGGCGGTTTCAGCCGGGGGCAAGCTGGAGACGAACGCGGCTGGGGGCGATCTGGAGGCGGGTTCGGCCGGGGCCAAGCTGGAGACGGACGCGGCCGGGGGTGAGCTCGCCTGGGCCGAGGCGAGCAGGGAGGCGAGCTCGGCACGAGCGCGAGTGTGGCTGGCACGAGCGCGGGCGCTGCTGGAGGCGCAGGCGCGGTTGTGGGCACAGGCGCGAGTGAGGCTGAAGGTGCAGGCGCAGCAGCGGGCGCTCTCGCGGCAGCAGGTGTGGGCGCAGTTGCGTGCGCAGGCTCGGCACGAGCTGGAGGTAGGTGCTGGCTTGGACAGAGACGCTGGCGCGGGCTCGGGCGCAGAAACGATCGCCGAAGAGGAGAAACCGGCCGGAGAGAAAGAGAGGGAGGTGGTGGCGGCCGACGGTGGCCGGAGGAAAGGCCGACGGTGGCCGGAGGAAGCTAGGCGTCTGATACCATGTTAGAGAAAGAGAGGAAGAGAGAATGCTTGAACCACCAATCTCAGTGGACAAGCTCATGTATAAATAGATAATGAAGTGTACAATACGTATAGTGTACATGATCTATACTCAAGATATACATACACATAGATACATGTATCTAACAGAAGAAACATAAAAAGAATGGCTATCACTTCACAACAGTAAAGTAAAAATTTAGATTAGATCTAACTACAATGAGATCACTAAGATAATTTGCTATAGTAACAACTGCTTTCCAATTTTAAGTTTTAGCATATAACATGCTTTAACAAACATTTCGAGACAAGATTGACACTAAAAGGAACTTTTGCACATTTTTTTGCCAAGCATTAACCATGTAAAGCACAATGACACTAGTTATCTGTTGATGAAAAAGTCAATGCCAAAAATTCAGAGGTATTAGATAAAGTCATAAGGTTCTTTTTATATATCCATAATCATTGAGAACTCACTGAATGTTCACTTCAAGAAGAAAACCTAAACGGACAACATGATTATAAGAACATAGCTTCAAGTTCAATCTACAAGTGAAAATTGGACAATCAGTTAGATTTGGGATCAAACTAATGCAAACCTCCTATAATAGGTCAAACTTGTGAATGAAATTAAAAACTTACAAAGTTCTAGAATATAATCTGACCACACACTTAAGTTTAAGTCAAGGTGGATCTTACCAAGGCAGCCAAGATAATTTTTTTTTTACCTTAACATCCCCAACAATCAGCATTCTCCGAAAAATAAATCCATAATCATTGTGATTTTCAAATATTCAATAAAAGTTCAATCATTTAATCTGAGATATGAACACTTGACCCATGAATGATGACCAAAACTAAAGTAGTTAGCTAGCCAAGAAATTAAACAACAAAGTGTAACAAAAGTATCACAAGATTTAAAACCATGACATATTAATTAAAAGAGAGAGCTTAAGAAAATCAGCGATAATTAACCTCTTACCTTGGTTGCACAAGCTTGAACACTATTGAGTATCAACTCTTCGACAACTCTTGGCAAGTTAAACAAAACAACACTTGAGCGCAAAGAATTGCAGATATTTGTCAACAAGCGCTTTATATCCATATCCTTCATTATGCATAAACTGAAAATCACATGAAACACAAGTGATCATAATTGTAATAATAAAGCATAAACCAATTAAATTAAGGGCATGATCTGTCAATTCAACGAAGAGAAAATGACTCTGAACAAATCACAGAGAAAACAATTTTTTTTAAAAAAAAACTAAAGTAGATCATGAACATCAAGTAACAGCTCAAATTAATTCAAAATTCCAGATTCTTGAGCAACATTAACTCCAAGGAAACAAAAATAGCTCCTCAACAACAACAACAACAACAACAACAAGCCAATCACTTACATTCCAAAATATAACATTAATGCATAATATATTCCAAACATTACTTAAGAAGGAAATCACCAACCAGAAACAAACAACAGATGTCTCTGCATTGTTAACCCAACAACATTCACTGTTCACCTGCGGCTTTGATGTCTTAAATCAGAACCGTTAAAAATGTGATCAATGTTGGATCAGGCTCGGGACATAGTGGTGGGATAGTACTGTGCTGCCAACATCACCCTTGAACATCATCAATCCCCAAATCCTTTCTCTCTAACCATTAAATCCCCAAATAAGTCCCCATCCCTAAATAATAATAATAATAATAATAAAACCAACATACGATGAATTAGCAAATAAAACCAAACTACCACAGACACATGAATAAAACCTAGCTGAAATTCCAAGTTATCCAGAATAAAACACAGCACCAAAAGATCAAAATTGGAAATTAGACTCTCAATCACGGGCACGAAATGATAATATTATGTCATTCACAATTGATAAAGAATATTAATATTATTACAAGTCTCTTTTGCAAATAAATTTTCCAACATATGCTCCGAATCAACATATATTTGTTGTACTCTCAAAATTTACAAGTGTTTGAGAAAGAAATCAGTGAATTTCTCAAAATATGCAGCCAATCAACATATCCACCTTCAGCGATCCTGAAATAAATTCATGCATCAAAGAAAACTGACAGAAATTAAAGCAAACCAAAAATAAATTCCTCTGCCACTAAATAACCTACCATAAAAAAATAGAGAAATGTAACAAGGAGAATATTTACATACCTTTTCGGCTCCATGACACTTCTTTCAGAGATCATGCTTATTTCTTTAATGGGCCTCAAAAAATTGGGAGTCTCAATAATCAAAGAAAAATTCCAAATTGTTAACTAAAACATGCAATCCCAATAAAAGAATAAGCTTCACTAATATTTATGGTTCCTCCCATGTGTATGCATTCAGTCCTTCCTAGTTCGCTTTCCTTCAACTCCGATCAAGTTATGCAAACAAAAAACTAATTAGACAATGAGATAGCTTTCACATTGAGGTTGGTAGCTTTCACACATCCCCTAAAGTAGCCCTTTCTCCCGGGAAAATCAACATGTACACATTGACGCTGCATACTATCCAATCACTCAAGAGCAGCTTTCACACATCAAAAAGGTAGCTCTTTTGCCGATCGGATGGTAGCTTTCACACATCCCCTAAGGTAGCCTTTTCTCTCTTTTATCATCAAAAACACAATTGTAATGCATAGTATCGGATTATAAGAGTGGCTTTCACACAATAAGGGTGGTAGCTCTTTCCGCCCTTAGAATAGTAGCTTTCACACATCCCTTGAGGTAGCCCTCAATCCAAGTAAATCATCAAGCACACAATCGTCAATCATAGTGTCTATTTACCTTAGAGCGGCTTTCACACTATTAGGGTGGTAGCTCTTTCCTCCCTTTAAACACTAGCTTTCACACATATGATCAACTAAGTTTCTATTCACAACAGCTTTCTCTAAGCATCCGGATCGCTATATAGTAAAGACTTTGTGCTCTAAGAGAGTGTGAAGGAACCAAAAATAAAGTAAAACAAATGATTAACTCAAGAAAGAAATTAAAATCGACAAATGTCATATTTCTAGACTAAGAGACTCCTAATCAATGCTATCACAGGCCCTCAAATCTTTTGAACTTTATCAGCCTTGACTACCGGATTATCCGTGGCAATGGAGTTCTTACCCAAACCCTTGAAATCAATAGAACAGTGATGCGCCTCCGGCAGCCGATGAGAAGAGCAAAACTGACTGCCGCACTTGCAGCTGAAACCCATCAGCCTTATCTTTCTCTTGCAAGATTCACACTGCTTCGTGGTTTTGGTCGCAATCTTCGTATTAACGGGAGGCAATGGTATCAGGGGGGTTCTGCTATCAGATTTATCATCGCCTCACGATTGATTTGATCCTGGATCGATGCCATCACACACGCCAAGATCTCATCTTTGTAGCACTGGTAAAAAGAGATTACGGTGCTCTGGGTCGCCCAAGAAGCCACAACCCTTCAAACAATGAATCGGAGCCATCGTTCAACTATCTCTGCAAATTAATAATTACAGCAATGATATTAAGCCAGGTTTCTATTACCTTCAAGGTATCAAGAAACGATAAGTAAACAAACAAACAAATAAATAAAAGATGAATGAAAAGAACTGATTAATTGACCACTATTTTGAGTAAGTTATAGGTAGAATACTCTATTTAGTCTTTCTAATATAGTCAGTCTGCCCCTTTGGTCCCTCTAATATGATTTCTTCCTAAGAGATCCCTGTATTTTAATTTTTGAGAAATATAAATCTCTCTCTGATATAATTTGTTCCTAGGAGGTCCTGGACTTACATTTCTCAAAAATTAAAATACAGGGACCTCCTAAGAACAAATTATATTAGAGGGACCAAAATGGCAGACTGACTATATTAGAAGGACTAAATAGGGTATTCTACCTAAGTTATACAAACTCTAATTAAGATAAAAAAATAAACTACAGCAGGTTCTCTCATTTCTCTACCTTCAACAACAGAAGATGTGCAAGATGGTTCTTCAATCTTCTTGAAATAACATTTATTTCAAAGGCAAATAGAAATTAAAAGATGATTTATCAAACCGCCAATCTTCTAATTGCACGTTTTTATTTTCAATTTTTTGTCATTTTCCTGGTTTAAAAGAAAATAATAATTTAAGATATTGCATATCAAAAGAAAATCTTTTTAAAATTTTAAAATATATATTTAATCAATTAAAAAGCCTTATTTTGAGAAAAAAACTTACCATCATCTCATAATGTATTTTTCAAAATTTTAAATATATTTTTAAACATTTAAAAAATAGTTATTTTGAAAGTATATATATATATATATATATATATATCGGTGCCACCTCAACATATTTGAAAAATAAAATTAAAATACGATGACATGAGAAATATTTTAAAAATTAAAAATAAAAATTTTCTAAATTAAAAAAAATATATTTTAATATTTTCCCCATAATATTTTTCCCCTTATATCTTTTAAATCCAATAAAATCACAAAATATCAAATTTTAAAAATTTTCAAAATAAAAATTCTTTCCATTGAAATATTTGGTTGCAAATAAAAAAACATTTATATTATTTTTTCAAATATTAAGTTGGAGACAAAATTTATATTTGTTTAAATATTTAAGTTTGAATTATTAATATAAACAAATTTTTTAAAATTAAAATTGTACCTATTATAAATAATAGAAAATATTAATTATTAAATAATTTTTATATTTACATCAAAATCGTATGAATTTTTGATATATTTATCATATATTTGGTTAGGGCATTTTAGTAAAAAAAATAAATTTGATAATATAAGATTATCTGTTAAGGAAATATGGTAATATATTTTTCAATCATATAATATTATGTTTCTAATCAAATAAAAATTGTGTTTACACTATACATAAACAATCCATACTTAAGATACATATTCTACAATCATTTTATAAATAATTTTTTTTTAAAAATAAATGTATTTAGACCTTAATAACATATTAACATGAGTTTTATTTTATATTAATTAATATAAATATAAATAATATTGTGTTTATCCTTTTTAATTTTTTGGCTTTTTTTAAAATATTGCTTTTATAATTAATTACCAAAATAAGCATTTTACAATTATTTACGCATTTTTTTTATTTCTTTAATATTAAACTTTAGTTTTTTTTAATAGTTGTGGTTCCACTAGTTTTTTTAACATTAAAATTTTAATTTTTTTAAAAAACTAGAAGTCCCACTAATTTTTTAATATTAAAATTTATTTTTTAAAAACATCAATGGGTCCTATTAGTTTTTTTAAATTAAAAACCAATTTATACTAAAGCCCTTATAATTTCATAAAAGTTTTTATAACTAATTTTATTTTCATTTCTACTTTCCTATTTCTACTTTCACTAGTTCTAACAGATTATTAATAATTTGAATAATTTTAATATTTTCATAATAATAAAATATTAAAGGTTTAATTGTCGTACAAGTCCCTATAATTGTGTACTTTCTGTCTTTTAGTCCTTCTAATACTTTTAGGTACAATTAAGTCATCATATTTAGTCGAGTTGGGTCGTTCTAGTCCATTGCCAATATTTTTAGGTACAATTAAGTCCTTGTAATTTACACTTGCCAATCTATACCGCTGACTAGAATGACCCAACTTGACTAAATATGAGGACTTAATTGTATCTAAAATAATTGTAAGGACTAAAAGGGTAGCAAGTACACAACTACAGGGACCTATATAGTAATTAAACCAATATTAAACAAAAATTACTCCCGCAAATAAAATAAACACACTTAATATTTAAAATGAATGAAAACAATTACATATAATATAAAATGATTCAACACATACAATATTTAAATTACATTACAACATATGACTTGGACCAGTTACATTCGGATAATTTCGACGACTGTGACCTTCATTATAACATAGACCACAACGTTTTGGCTGACCGCCCTCCTTTATGTCCATCTCATTACAATTTCAGGTGGATTTTGAGCACTCTGAAGGTGGTCTTCGCATTGTAAGATCAGCACATAAATGTGGCATTGGCGGCTTTAAGAAGGGGGGCCAGGGGGGTGCTTGAGCACCCCCTTGGCCCATCATATATATATATATATATATATATATATATATATATATATATATTCATTATTATATATTATATATATAATTAAAATATTAATCATAATAATTCATATGAAAAATGCTACTTTTATTTTTTCAAAATTCTACCTCATATTATTTAAAATGAATTAAATAAAAATAATAAATTACTATATTAAATAAATTTGATGTTGAGTGATAATAAATAATATGGCTAGCCAAACATAAATCCTCAAATATTTTTGTTTTTAACCTTTATATATAAATTTTTTTTATTGAACTTATCAATACATAATTATCAATATTTAGAATATTTTTGTTTTTTCTCTTTGATCAATTATCTCCAAGTTTATGTTTTATTTTCATTATAGGGATTTATCGTTTTTTTCCTATTTGTTTATATCTAATTTCTTTTTTTAATTTTTGTGTGATTATTTGTTATGTAAAAGTATTTATATTTGTTGAATGATTGTTAGATATTTGTTAAATATTTGTTTCATTATGAAAATTATTGTGAAAAAATGTTATATACTTGTGATTAATTGTTATGAAAATTTTAATTATTCATTAGATTATTTGTTGAATAATTGTTGTATTTAATAATTGACTTATATTTGAATTTGTTTAAAGTTGGTTTTTAATTGCAGTATTTGTTAATTTAGTGTTTAACTAGTTGAGTTAATCGCTAATTATGCACATATGATAGCGGTTTTACACATAAACCAAATTTTTTAGATGGATATATATTTTATATTTTTAAAATATTGATTATTATAATCTCAAGTTTGAATTAATAGAAATATTTAATATTTAAAAAAATTAAAATTTAAATTCAGCACCCCCTTAATTTTAGTTCTACTTCCGCCACTAATTTTGGGGGTTTCAGTATTTCTCATTTGACATTTGCTGAAACTTTTTATGATATACATTAAAAATTGTCTCAAGCCTGTAAACATTATCCACGTACGCCAACCAATGTAGATGAATGTATGCACACAACAATTATAACCACAACAATTTTTACCTTTTAAAATTTTGACCGAATATTACCTATATTTTTTATCTGTTATAATTAGTAAAATTAGAAATAGAAGAGTAGAAGTGGGAATAAAACTAGTTATAAAAAAATTATGAAATTATAAGGGCTTTACTATAAATTTTTTAAAATTTAAAAAACTAATAGGACCTGTAGTTTTTTAAAAAAATTAAAATTTTAATATTAAACACTTAGTGAAACCCACAACTATTAAAAAAACTAAAGTTTAATATTAAAATAAAAATAAAAATGCCTGTTTTGGTAGATAATTGTAAAAATACCTATTTTAATAATTAATTTGAAAAAACCTAATTTTTCTAATAGACCATGTTTACAAAATTATTTAGTTTCTAAAATTCCAAAAATGATTTCTCATATTTCGATCTTCAATTTTTCTACATTGTTTGGACACATCTACATTTTAATTTATAACCCAATTCATTTTCCGTGAAATTTAAAAATAACCAATGCCCACCATTAATAAAATTATATGGCTTACAACCTCCTGTATCTATAATTTAATAACTCCATGTATTTATTAAACCTAAACTGGCCTACCTGGTAACCCGACATCTAAACTAATCCGGGTCTTTGATTGGATCATTCATACAATCAATCTGAAGTAAACCATTTTAACCTATCTTAAATTGGTAACCCTGATAAACTATCCAGGTTTTCTTAATTATGACTTGGGTGAGTCGAAATTAATTTTTTGAAATAACATTTTTTTGTTAATAAGTAATTACCATTACATGACTAACAATTTGTGAATTTAAAAAATAATTTTTATTTTTAAAATAATATTTATTTTTTATTAACCCAACATTTACCTTAAATGAGCTTGGAAGTGTTTGATGTTAAACTGGTTTTAATAACTATACTCCAAACAATATACAAACTATTGATATACTTTATCCCACAAAATAAAATTATTTTTTTTAATAATTATAATAAATTAGGTTTTTCAAGTTTTTCACAAATTAGTATACATAGTATAAAAAAAATTTCCAAAAGTTGTAAAAATTTATAATTTCGCTCTCTATCTTTTCACAAATTAGCACAAAGTAAAAAAATTATTTTACAAAAATAATTATAAAAAGGTGTAATTTAGCCCCTCTAGCTTTTATATAAAGTATAAAAACTATTATTACTATAAAAATATTTATAAAAAGGTGTAATTTAGCCCCTCTAGCTTTTATATAAAGTATAAAAACTATTATTATTATAAAAATATTTATAAAAAGGTGTAATTTAGCCCTTCTAGCTTTTGTATAAAGTATACAAACTATTATTATTATTATTATTATTATTATTATTATTATTTTGACAAAATAGGTGACAAATGGCCTACTTTAAAGGTGTCAAAGAGACGAGTAGATGCATAAATGCACTAGTTATGATGATTTAATGAACCCTTATGAATTTACCATTTAAGGCGGGCTAACATGCAGTATAATAAAGACTTTTCACATGCATGGTAATTGTTAAATACCTGATATTGAAAGGGTGAAAAATACAACTCTCCTCATAGGGACCCATAATGGCATCTAGTGTACAATAGCCGGTACTTGTGAATAATGAGTGGACAGTACTCTATAGTACCACTGGCACAGGTTTTCAAACCCGCATTTGCTCACTCACAATTAAAATGAGAAACCACTGTGCTATGTATTAGTGACTCTCAAAATTAATCCCAACTTTTATAAATTTTAATATGTAAAGTATAAAAAATTATATAGATATATATATAAGAAAATATTTGTAAACATCTATTGTTTCTGCTCCGTAAAAAAAAATTATTTTTATTTAACCCAAGAAAAAAAATTCTTGACTCAAGTACTACTTGCAAAATATATATAAAGTATATATATAAGAAAATATTTGTAAAAATTTATTTTTTCTGCTTTGTAAAAAAATATTTTTTTATTTAACCCAAGAATCAATCATTTAATAAAAAAACTATTTTTAAAAAAAAATGCATCTAGACAATGATCATTGTAAATTAGCGTCAACATTTGTTATTTTTATTATCCAAACAAATAATAATAATAATAATAATAATAATAATAATAATATTATTATTATTATTATTATTATTATTTTTTGCCTCAACAAATATTTAGAGTCAAACATTAAAAGAAAAAAAATTATATTGTTGTGTCTAACCTCTAGACAAATTAATACTGTCGTAGGTACATCAATTGCTGTAACTGGTAAAGTGATAACAAGGGGTGCATTGGAATGAATGTGTCATACATGGCCTTGAGTACTCTATGTATAATAATGTTTATATATGGTTGGCAATTTCAACAGAAACAGTGATAAACAAAATTATATCATTGTCAATTGATGTAGAAACCTTCTTCGCAATAATATTAATGAGGAACTCTCTTGTGATTTATTAATGACAATATGCTCGAAGTTCAAAAATACAAAATATATTAAACATATTAAATGATGATAATTAGAATCCAAAGGACTAATAACAAAACAAAAAGCTGGAGTATGATTGCAATTAGCAAATTAATTATACAAATAACTACCATTGCTAAACAATTGTCATTTCATAGAAAAAAGAAAACCATATACTTAAAATTAATAAAAGCAATTGGTTGCAACATCATTCTAGGTTGTCAAAACAAGAAATCCAATCAACAATGACTGATTTCAAATAGTAGCCAAATTATGAAATAGCACAAACTCCACAAAAATAGAACCAATATGAAGCTAAATTTTAGGAAATACAGAGAGACAAATATTTTCTGATGCCATTGTCTAGTTGGTGTCTCTGCACTTTGGGTGATGGAGAGGTAGTTTGTGCACAAACTCCACATGGTTGCATTAAGTTTCCAATTGATGTCTCGGTAGTCTGGTTGGAGGAGAAAGCTCTCACAAAATCACAGGACTTGATTAACATCCATTAAATTTGATTTCCTTGCAAACTAATTATCCAATTGATGAAGAGGTATAGATATACTCTGGCAGAAGAATACACATCATGTTCTTCATAAATAAATGGATGCATCAAAATCTACTAGCCACAAACCATCATCACAAGAAATTAGTGTATCAATTAAATGGATGCATCAAACCTGTTGGTGCAAAAACATCAGTATGATGAGTGGGTGAGGAATTTACTATGAACAGTGAGTAATATGGAAACATTGATGCTAAAGTTCAAAAATACTAACTATAAATAGATCAAAATACAACTTTCTGCAATAAAATCTTGTTTAATTTATAGTGGAAAGCAAAATAATGAATTAAAACAAAGCAAACCAACATACAAAATGGTGTAATAATCCTGCAGATTGACATATACAAATCCTTTCTTACCGGCAAACCAATCACCAAACATATAAAATGATATTCCAATTTTAATCAACAAAGCACATGGGCAAAAAACACTATTAATCAAACTAAATACAAGAACCACCTTCCCCTTCAAAAGTTAATACCCATGATCATCATATCAAACCTAAAAGGCATGATCACAAAAACTTGATGAAGAAAAAAGATTGGTAGACAGAGCCATTGAAAAGATATGCAAAGCAATAGCCATTTTTCATGAGTAACACTGAACTATTTAAAAGCATCAATAAGGATGGTTTGCCATAAATTCTCTATAACTGTCCAATTACCCAAATTATCAAACATTGTGGTGACACAGTATCTATGGGAGAGGGTCTTTCTGCGTAGAGTCTAATAGTCAGGCACATCTATTCATTTCTAATAAATCATGTAACATGGTGACAAAAATAAACATGCAATTATCACAAGCCCTTAATAAAAGATAATCTGCCATAGAAACTCAACCAAACAAAAATTATATGCTTCATAATAGTTAAGAGGTTCATATGTTCATGACTTCCTATTCTCTTGAGAACAATACAATCATCCAGCTTATAAATGTCATAAACTTCAGAAAGGTATACATATTACCAGTATATGCCAAGCTTAAAAGAATACAAAAATGGTTCCCCTGACTTGAATTTCATAATCATAACTACATAAATATATAGCCTTTGGCATAATAAGTTGAGCATTTTGACACAAATAATTCCCTTTATTTACTCAGATAACACACACAAAAAAACAAAGAAAATGAAAAGAAAATGAAAAAAAAAGAAGCCACACTAACCTGATCACCAGTAACAGCCATTTGGGGAGGTTGTTTCATACCCGAGCTTTCAAATTGCTCATTGGCCTTGTTATCCTCAAGACTAGATTAGCCTTTTCTAGCCAAAATTTTCCAAAATCATCCTAAAGCCAATTCACCAAACAGAAAATTTTAAATTCAACGAAGTTAATGATTTTTAATTTTTATTTTTTATAAAGGTGCACAGTGGAATAACAATCTCATTATCTAAAATCATCCTAAAGCCACACCATGCTACATAAATAATTTCAAATTCAGTAAGCAACAATGAAGAAAAGGATATCAATCAAATAAAAAATTTCTAACCAGCTACAACCACTGTTTCTTGACTTCTAAAATCAAATAATATTATTCAACCAAATTCCAAAATAAGCATAACAATACAAGGAAGAAAAACATCTAGTGTCAACAATGAATTTACACACGAAATCATAACAACCTTGAAGATGACTCAAACAATGAACCCCATAAAAAAACCACATAAATAACATATTAAGATAAGTGCTTCAGAGAGCACAAGCTCTAACAACCAACTTTCTGCCTCTGAGAGAACAAGATCCCCAAAGTCCAAAATGCCAACAATGATAATTATTACAAAAAACAACATTGTTAAAGGAAAAGTCATCCGTGGCTTCCTTGAGTGAAACTAAATCAAATAGCAAAGATTTTGCATTTGGGAACTCCTGTTCTTCAAGTCCATCTAGCACAACAAGATGGTGTTTGGATGGATACAAAACTTGGTTTGGAAAAAATCATTTTAAACATCAAAATATCAGCTTGGAGGGAAAAAAAATTTGTTTGTTATGACCTTTGAGTATTTTTGGTGGTTTTCCTGTGGCCTTCTGTTAGTTCTTTGGTTTAATGGAAGCTTGGGTTATATAACTTTTTTTAAAAATAATTCTTATGTGCCAAAAACAGGTACAAGGCAGACAATTTGGATAACTCGCCATTAATTTCTTTTGCGCTCCTCTTGTCCACCCATCTTTTATGCAGCCAAAAGTAGGTAACTGACAGGGGCACAACTACAGCAACTGCAGGAATTCCAATAGCTGCAGTAACTATATCCGTGTTGTAGTTATTTTCCCAGCAAGAAAGGTATATAACAGTTCATTATGTTATGTAATTCCTGAATGCCTCAATAGCAGCAGCAGCATAAGGCACCTGTCATTGAAAAACCAGGTGGCAATGTTCTTACAGTTGCATCTGCAATAAAGAATGAATGGTGAGTTGGGGAAAATGTTTTGTCATCAGTACATAAAAAGCTTTAATTAAGCAAGGTTTACCTGGTGGTGAAGAAACAAGTGGAGGAGTTTCTGCAGTCTCTACAGAGAAATTGTAGAAGGGATACACTTCAAACCTCAGATAACAACTCATTCCAAGTAGGACCCCATCTTACTGGTGTCCATTGCCCATATTCTGAATTCCTACAATAAAAATTCCCTGCAGTAAAAAAAATCCTACAATAAAAATACCTTGCAGTTAAACTTTTTTTCACTTAAAACAGTGATCTACAGTTAGAAAAGCTTTGATTTGAAGAGCCAAAACCCACTTCAAAAGAAAGTGGCATAAGCACAAGTTCCACGTTACTAATAACAAATCAAAAATTGAAAAATTCCAACAATAAAAATACCCTCATGTCATACTATGTTTTTGCTTAAGGTGACAAAAAACACCTTGCATTGGAGAAGAACCAAAATCCACTTCAAAACATAGTGGCATAAGCACAACTTCCACAAACCAACTTCTGACACACTCGATACTACAAATTTGAAAAATTTACCACCAATAAATACATAAATGACAAGCAACTTGCAGTTAAATTATATTCTAATTAGTGTCATGAAACTCATTTCTAAAGATAAGGAAACCAAAACCTTAACAAAGCAAACAAACATGCATCTTCCTTGTTTATAACTGCAATCAGAGTTAAGAATTAGAGTAAAAGGCCAAAAGGTTTCTTATAAAATTTCAAACACCCTTATAAGTCCCTACAAAATTTCCCATGACCAATACATCTCTACTTTTAAAACTAGATAAACTAAATTACTGCAAACACATGTTCAAATACACTAATGTATTATACATCAATAAAATCTAGCATAAATATGAAGTGATCCAGAAACACACTACATAAAAAGACCAAATTGGAGATTAGATTCTTTGCAACAGAAGCCAAATGATCATATCTCGAATCCATCCTCCCTCATGTAAGTTACCTAACAAGCACTGTCAGCTAATCAAATCAAATCCGTGAATATCTATCAAAATACAAGTACTAATTTTTGCTAACCAACTGAATGGGAAGATTACGTTCCATAGCAAATCCAACTAACACCATAACATCAACCATTAAATCCTTCACAAACACAAACAAGTATCTCAATCATATCATACAATAAAATGAGCATTATCAAACACAAGCTATTGATGCCGGTAGATAACAATGTTTAGTGATAGTTTTAAAGAATTTAACCATTCATAATTACAAACCAGGAGTGAAAATAATGATCTTTAGAAAACATCTCAGTGAAATCTTGTTATTGCATTGATATCAAACCCCCTTTCTAAGGATAAGAACCCACCATCAGCCAACTTGTGCTATGATAACTCCAACCTAATGTTTGAACATGCCAGAAAAAAAAGTAGATCAAAAACAGATTGGGAAGAAATCAAGGTATTGTTGGGCAATAGAAAAAAAAAATCCCTTTTCAAAGAAATTAGCCATTGCGGTATGGAAACGCCAGCAATAAATAGATCAAAAACATATTACAGTGAAAGCATTCCTTGTCTATGATAAATTACAGTCCCCCAATAGATACTTATTGCCATAGATAAAAACAAACTCTTAAGTTCTATTAATTACGGACACTGGGTTAAAAGATATTTAATCAAATCTTATCAAATTCCAATTTCTGCTAACACACTCAATGGCCAGAATACTTTCAAAAGAAAATCCAATAAAAACAATAACATCAACCAGGAAATTCTCTAGAAACACAAACAAATATCTAGATCATATAATAGAAAAGGCAGAATCAAACATAATTGATTAATGCTTGTCAATAATTATATTGTCTAGTGGCTGTTCAAAAATAATGAATCATTGATAACTGCAAACCAAGAGTACAAACAATACACGGAACTCTACAAAATGATATTGAAATCATGCTAATCTATAAAATAACCTTGGTTTGTAAGGCTGTATCATGTTGGATTTGTTAAAGGCGAGGGGTTTTGGGAACCGCTGGGTGGGTTGGATCCAAAGTATTTTTCTCTCTTCGAAGGCTTCTATTCTTATCAATGGATCCCAACATGGCTATATCCACTATCAAAGAGGATTGCGTTAGGGCGACCCACTTTTGCCATTGCTCTTTGTCCTGGTGATTGATGTTCTTAGCTCAATGTTCAAGCATGTGTTAAGCTCCAAAGTCTTAGTGGGTGTTCCACTCAGGGAGTTTGGTAGTAGATGCAATTTGCATTTTGCAGATGATTTGTTGGTGTTAACGATTGGTGGTCTGGAAGACCTCAGAATAGTGAAATTGATATTGTTAGTGTTCGAAGGCCTTTCTAGCCTAGTAACCAACTTCTCAATTACTTGTTTATTTTCTAGCAAGATTGGTTTTATCCCAGACGATTCAGCAACGAATACTCTTAATTATTCTATTGGTTCCCTACTGGTCACTGACCTCGGATTGCCTATTTCTGGGAGATGACCCCGTAATCAAGATTGGGAGGGTATGATCCTAAAAATTAAGTGGCAATTGTCCTCCTGGAAAGTTTGACATCTTTCACTTGGAGGAAAACTTACTCTAGTGAATTCTGTGTTCTTGGCTATTCCAACTTATTGGATGTCTATTTACAGACTACCTTGTTAGGTGATCAAGAGGATTGATAGGATCAGAAGGGACTTTCTATGGTATGGTCCAGATATTGACCATCCGGGGTACCGATTAGTGAGCTGAAAAATTCTTTGTCGGCCGTGGGACCAAGGGGGGTGGGGTATTCTTGATCTTTCCACCTTTAACCTAGCTTTGCTGGGTAAATGGTGGTGGAAGTGTATGGTGGACCCTGAGTGGTGTAGTGCAACTGTCATTCACTTTAATTATGGGACTGATTGTTGGAATATGTTTAAAAGGCATACTGGCCGTATTTTTTTCTTTTGGCGAGCTATGATAAATTGTCTTCCGGCCTTCCGTAGGTGTGTATCACATAAAATCAATTCACGCACTGAGCCTGAGGATTTCCATGCCTCATGTGCGCCAAACGGTACTACTCGTGAGCTCGCTGATGTGCTAGAGAGATTGTCTTTCAGTAATTTTCCTGATTTGCAACCGCTGAAGGATCAACTGCGCTCTTCAAGTGAGTTGGTGAGGGACCAAAAAAGGAAGAGTCTCACTGGGAATGGCACCTTCTCAGTTAAATCATTCTATAGCTTCTTAATTGATGGCGGGTTGCGTTGCGCGGTCACTAGGCTCTTTTGGAAGAATGCGTGTCCTAAGAAGATAAACTTGTTCAACTGGTTGGTGTGGAAGAACAAAATCCTATCTTTGGAGGTGCTTGAGAGAAGACATTGCAATCAGTTGCCTACAACTACTTGTGTCTTGTGCCATTCGGACATTGAATCTGTTAAGCATTTGTTTTTGTTGTGTCCTGTTACTGTTCAAGTGTGGAGATACTTTGTGAATCTTCTAAAGTTGCCAGATGTTCCGTGCTCTATGGATTTGGTCTGGGGTACTTGGAGATTGGGGTTAAGGCCCTCGGTTAGGGACTTGGGTGTGTTAATGATTGAGGCTCTTGTGTGGAACACTTGGCTTACTAGGAATGACTATATTTTTAATGCTAATGTGGTTCTTGTTCATGTCCTTATTCTAAAGATTAATTGTATGATTTTATCCTAGTTCTCAGCAGCTTCTGAGAGTTCTCAAGCAAAGCTTGAAGGTTCTATCAATAGCATTCGGCACAGTTTGATCTTCTTAGGTCTGAGGGTGGAGGAGACCGGTTAGGGGTCTTCCTCTGAGGGAGTTCACGAGTAGGGCGTAGGCTAGACTTTGATTTGTGGGGTGCTCTGAGGAAGCATTTTGCCTTCTGTCTGGGCTTCCTTGAGAGGGGTTCTGTGTTGTTGAACCACATCTAGTGGTGTTTTTGTTTTGTTGTTTTCTATTCTGGCTATAACCACTTTTCTTTTGGATGCTTTTATACTTTTTAATTATTAATAGTAGTGGTTTATCCACTTTTTTTAAAAAATAAAAAAAAAGTAAATGATAGTAAATGCTATCATTTTTACGTGTTAGTAAGTTGAAATTGGAATTTTTACTTGTTATACAACATCCAAAGAATGATAAATGCTAAATGATAGTATTTATCATTCTTTGGATGTTGAATAATGATATGAGATTAACTACAAAGATAAATGCATTCTTTTTTTAAAAAAAAGATAATATTATTTTTCGTTTATATCATTCGTTTGGTGTGCCCAACTCTACTTGTATTGATCTTCCTGTTTGTTGTTTTTTAAAGTACATTTAAATTTTTTTTTTTTGGAATTGTTTGATTGATTGTATATTTTCATGTAAAATGTTCTGCAATAGCCTATAATCCTTTTTTATCCAAAGATTTGCCAAGCCGTTCTTGAATGATTTTTCACCTAAAAAGAATGGAATGTGATTATATATTCATAACAAAAATTGAAATTTTTGATATATTCTTTTTTAATGGACTAATGTCCCAAATAGTTGTATATTTTTCTCCAATGGTTGTATATTTTTCAACTTTGATAAATAGTCATGGTCTTAATTGTAAAGGAAGTTGAAATCGGCATTTTATTTGGCAGTTAGATAGTGATGATTTATTTACTTCAACTTTAACTCAATTTATAAGAAGTGTACTCATAAATAAAAATATTATACCGCTATGCTATTACTGCAATAGAGGAGTAAGTGTGGTTAATTATGTAAAAAAATAAAGGGTTTGACCCTCTTCTTAAATATTGTTGAAAATTTAAAATGTGCATATTGAGTGATTTATCTCCAAAGTTATACAATATAAAATGAAATTTTCAAATTATTATCAACCTTTTTGGTGCACGAGCCCATCATCAATCACAAACCTCACCTGCAACTTTTGAAATCTAAAATTAATAGAGCGGTCAGTGTACCATGCACAAATGACTCTCCTATGGTAATTATTTCCTGGAGACTATATATGTCTTCCCCACACATCCTCTCATCGAGTATTTATCAGGTTAATTAATGACTTTTTATGGTTACAGCATGTATCCCAATTTTGCTCTTTACTTTTTAAAATTTGTTTCATTGTCTTTTGTATATGTATTTATTTGTTTTTTTTTAAATAAAATGAATAAATCACATATTTCATTAAAAAAAAAAAATAAGACCAACAAAGAAGAAACTATTAAACCAATCAATTTCTGACTTGTGTGCAAATCCAAACACCAATTAGTAGAGTAATATGTTATCGATTATGGATGTATGTTTGCAATCCAAATTTCTATTGGCAAGTAAATGCACATGGACCGAACAATCAATTTTGGACTTGTGTGCAAATTCTCACTGTGCATGTCGCATTTGCCAAAAACATAATAAATAAGTAAATAATAACTTTTTTGTCAATTGCAATAATATCATAAATATCAATCACATTTGACCATCTCTTTCACGGTAAAGTAGAATTTGCTTTTTTTTTTTAACAACTTGTGCAATGTTGAATTTATTATTATTGGCTAAAATCACTCAGTTAGAATGGTTAACTATATTAATTTTGGCCAAAATCTCTTTTGTCTTGTGTAGATGTTTGTATTTTAATAAAAAATAATTATGAATGTTAGTTCACATAAAATAAAAATATAAATAAATTATTGGTTTTGAAGCTATTTTTTTAATGGGGCAAACATTTTATCTAAGTAACTTGATGCTAATATAAAAATAGTTATTGGTTTTTGTGTTGTATTTGTCTTTTTAATTCTTATCAATTTGTGATTTATTTATTTTTTAAATAAAATACAGTACAATATATTAAAGCTCCTTTAATCTAAATATACTGGCCCCGCTCTTGAAAGCAGTTATGCTAAAAAAGATTTTCCACTATGTGAGTAGGATAATCAATTTTCAGTGGTGGTATGCACATAGTTTTGTCAAATATATAACGATAATGTTTTTTTAATAAAATGGATAAACCACAAATTTATTAAAAGCAAAAGGATAATGCTTTCAAAATCCCAATGGTTCTGTTTTTTATATATATATATATAAATTTCATTTAAATAACATCAGTAAAGATTTAATGGAAATCATTTAAAAATGTTATTTGTTTGTTGAGGAGTGCCGTGTCCTCCCACATTTTCCCACCAACCATCCTGGTAAACTGATGATTTTCCAAAGCTTTTATGGGGCGGTTCTACAAACATCTATGCCACGCTCTTTCAGATGGTTATGTTCTTTCCTTTTAATTGCTTTTCTATCTTAATTTGTGCATTTCTGCTTTGATAGCCAATTGTGCAGCCTTGGTTTCTATCAACACCCCGCCCTTAGTTTGACCTTGCTTCTTGATTTCAGTTTGTTTTGTAAGTCTGTTCTGTTTTTTTTTATCTTACATGTATTTTCAGAGAATTACAGATATGGGTAATTTGTAAACATGAAACCTTGGATTTTTACTTTTTGTTGACTCTAAAACCCTAAATCACTAAAAGCTATAGAGAAAGCCAAGTTGGCAACCCGATTTGCAAAGCTAGATTGCAATTCATGTTCAATTGCATTGTTTTTGTTTTTAAAGTTATCAGTATTTTATTTAATTACACTTATCTCCTACTGCAAATGGTCTTGTATGGGATCACTCGTTAGGATTTTGAAGTAATAGATAACATTTCACCAAACATTGGCATATTATGAAAGCTATTCCCTCTGATGTTTGCAGAAGGAACTTTTTTTTTTTTTTTCTGTTGTTATTGTCCTCTATTATAATATGTTCATTGAATTGAGTTCATTACCAGGATTTATCAGGATTGTGTGCAAACATAGCTTTATTTGCATTATCATCATAGAATATAAATGACAAACAAAAAAACTAAGTTGACAAGTTAAGCATAGGTTTCAGTTTTTGGGAGGAACAATTGGTGGCCTTTTCAGGCTTGATCATTGTTACATAGGGACCCACCACCCTAACTTCTCCATAACTGCAGTTGTGGGGAAGGGTTGGCTTAGGGTATATGAAGCTAGAGAGAATGCGTCTCACAGGCGATGTGGGACTATGGACCAGGTTAACCACTGCGTCCCAACAATCATTACATTATTAGATTGTATTTTTTTTTCTTTACAAAACTATACCAATACTTCCGGAACTTCATCTTCTTTGGAAGTTCAACATTTTAATAGAGAAGGCAAACAAGACAGCAAAAAGTACCGCAAATGCAACAACCACCACTGCAACTACTCCAAGAAAATTGTGTTTGAATCCAAAGTAGCTCCTAAGAAATTCTGACACAACCTCTCCAGTGTCACTGAGTTTATGATCATCAATATCACCAAACTGTGAAGCAACCAATCCGTACAAAATCCATGAAACGGGGCATATCCAATAGTACCATCTCCACCAAATAGAAATCCTATGTGAAGAAGAAAAAAGAAAAAAAAAAAAAGAAAAATGAACCGTTTTAGTTCAATGACCATGTTGCATCAGGGACAGAATTTGAATGAAATGAGAAGACCTAGATGGGTAGAACTTACTGGCCGTGGGATGATAAATCATGAGAAAACATTCCATATTGCATAAAATGCAGATGACACAATGGAAGAAATGTTGTAGTTCGGAGTCAACCCTACCGCCATCATCCCATAAATGTGAAGTATAGCAATGTGAAATACATGAAGAACATGTACCAAAAGAATTTGGCGACTGTCCATTCAAATCCAATCATCGCATATACTAAGACACCGTATATCAAAGACTGGACTAAGATATATGGGAGTTCAATTGGAACATGCAAATAAGTTTT
The DNA here is from genome assembly GCF_009730915.1 of Dioscorea cayenensis subsp. rotundata. Classification (NCBI taxonomy): domain Eukaryota; kingdom Viridiplantae; phylum Streptophyta; class Magnoliopsida; order Dioscoreales; family Dioscoreaceae; genus Dioscorea; species Dioscorea cayenensis. The sequence goes on from NC_052478.1 coordinate 15,061,698, forward strand.
ACAAAGCGTTCCAGTTACCATGAGTGTAGAGGTATATGTAGATAAAGATTTCTGGGAATAGAAAATGATGAATTAAATTGCTTTCAATAGCTTTATTTACCTGTCCAAATGCATAGGGAAGAGCTGAGTACATCCCTGCTGCTCTCTCCCTGTAGAAAACTGTTCTTTCAATAGAAACAACTGCTTGGACGGATGAAGAATTTTGCACACCAATGAATAGAACATCAGCATACATAGAACCCATAGCATTTAATAAATCATGTCGTTTTTCCCTACAATCATACATTGTTAGTGGCATGCCACAGATCAATATTCGCACAAGTTTGAAAACACCAGGAAATGTTAGTTATTTTCTAGGCAATGTTAGGGATTTTATTTTTTTGTGCCTAGATCCCAGAATATTGTTCCAAACAAGAGGGCTATGATTGTTGTGAAGAAAAATCTAACAGCAGTGTAGGGAGGATTTCTCCAGTACGACAAATGTTGTTTCCATAGGCAATCCATGATGTGGGAATATTGTTCCAAATAAGAGGGCTAATTATATTCTCTCTGTTATGCATCTTCCCAATACCATCCTCGATCAAATTTCTAAATCTGCTAGGAATTTCCTTTGGGGTAGGAACAACAATAACAGAGCCTTTCATGCTGTGGAATGGGCAGTTACTACACTTAGCAAACCTGAGGGGGGACTTCATCTTCGCAATCTTAGACTAGTTAAACACTCTCTTATGTCTAAAACCTCTTCTCCATATTAAACCTTGCTAATAAAATTTGTGTGGACATCTTTAAATTAAAATATAACTCTTGGCATATCTGGAATCTTGGCAAGACCTCTCAAACTTCTTGGTTCTTCAAATCGATTTGTAATACTGCCGAAGTTTTGAAACCTTACATCAGAATGATCTCTTGTAATAGCAATGATGTTGACCTTTGGCGTGATCCTTGTATTCTAGATCTTCCAATGTCACACAAGCCTACTTTCCTAAATATGAACCTACCCATCTCAGACCTCCATTTCTCTGATTACATCTCTACTAGTGGCCCTTGTGTTGATAATCTTGTAAATCTTCTGGTCACTCCCTTGATTGGGATGAGGTTTCTAAGATTAAACATGTTATTGATGACTCAAGTGTTTGGATTTGGTTTCTTAAAACTTGCAATGTCTCCATTGCCTCTGCAGTCTACAATTGTATCAACAGTTCAACTCCTAACACTGAAAATTGAAAGGGCTGGCAGGACATATGGCAGGTTATGTTTCCTTCGATATATCCACCTGTTTTCCTTCTAGCTAGTACATCCATGAGTTTAGTCTTACCAACTCCACTAACACTCATGAGAGCAGTAAGCATTCCTGGCCTAAAAGATCCACTCATTCCCTTAAGAAGTTCTAGCCGGTCTTCCACAATACCTTGCGCTTTCATTTCCTGTAAGCACATCAAGATGATTTACTTATTGGATGAGATATATTCAAATCACTTAGTATGGATATATCTTTTCTACTAAGGTTGCTTACCTATGGCATGTCAACAGAGTATCTTATTTCATCAAAGGTGATGGAAAGAGGTGTAAATGGAAGGACCATCCCTTTTTGGCTCTGGCTAGAATCAGCCACAGCATGCATGTCTGGGGCCTGCTGTGCTATTTCTTTCCTGAGCTATGCTACCTAGTGGAATTACGGAATAAAGAGTTAGCAAAAACCTTCAAGAAATGCCAATGGACATCTTTGCATCAAAATGGTTAGTACTGTACTCTTGGATGTGCTCCTTCCTCGGGATGATAGTTCAATTTGCGCCCCTGTTAAATTTGCCTCTTTTTCTCTCAGGGTTTCTTCAGACATTGCTGGCTGAGATTTTTCCAAATGCTGCAAACATTGAACAGAATGCTTAGAATAGAAGTTTGATGCTTGAAGTGGTCAAAATATTTCAGAAATTCAAATGGAGAGTTTTACTCACGTTGGAGATAGGTGAGTGCCCCAGTGAAAAGAATGTTGAACAAGAAGACATATCCTATCAGTGCAACCAGACCAATCCGGTACCATTTCGCCTCAGGAAATACTCCATGAGACTCCAAGACACTTTTCCCTAGAGACTCCGTTAATCCAGGAGGAATCTGTTACAATTTTGAATTGTAAGCTGTTTTGTTTCCCTAGAGCCTTTCTTTCCTTTATTGCATGAAAAGTTGATGGTGTTTTCTTTTCTTAGCAATATTTGTTTTTGTAGGGGAAAAAAAATTATGTTAAGCACTCTTACATGTCTCCACTTTTTCCCAAGAAATTCATTTGTGCTAATTGCATTTTGTGAGTACATCATGGGTGAAATCCAGTAACCCCATATCCACCATTTCTTTATGTCCTCTGTCAGTTAAAAGTAATTAAAAGTTAAGTAAAGTTTTAATTTGTGAAAAATAAGAGCAGCAAAGTATGTATGGCTGACAACAGAGAGATGGCTATCAGAAATACATCTTGAAATGATGAATCCACCCTGCAACATTAGCACAAGTAGCGCAAAAGATTCCAAAGTGTTGACAAGAATCATGTTCCTACCTAGCGCTGTAATGAACCAAAATAAAGCAGATGCCATTTGCTGGGCGCAAAGGAGGAGCAGATATTGCTTGAATAGCATGCAGTGCATGTGAGAAAATCATGGTATTGCCTCACTGAATCAAGAATTGGAGGCTTGACATTAATTTCACCCTGCAACTAATTGCAGCAGTACTGAAGTCAGAGTGGTTTCTCACCTTCCAACATTGGGATCAAATCCTATGACGTAGTATTTTGTGAACACCCAGACTCCAACTTCCATAAATGAGATGGGTATCTTCAGAATCCACGATGGCAAGGCATATGCCTATGCAGGGAAAAAGAGAAGATCTCTTTGTTTGAAGAAAACAGGAAGCTTCATTATGGTCATGGCAAGTTCTGAGAATCCATTGAACATGATTGAGAGGATCCCGAAGAAGAGTGCACCCATGTAAATTCCTCCATCAGTTACTGTATCATGGTGCATATTCGTGCTGAAGAAGAGTGTCATTGTGATGAACGCCATGACACAAAGCTGAAAATACAAGCATGAATTTGCTTAAAGCACAGCTTTTGCTAATGAAATTTGAAATTTTGTACTACAGTGAATGATTACATTCTTACCTGAACTGCCTTGAAGATGTAGACAAACGAGTTCCTCTTCATCAGCAATTGTTCTCTCCAAATGCAAGCTTTCAGTAGTTCCATCTTGCCAACACCAAATTTTGAAGTTGCCAGGGCAGCAGGGTGGCTCTTGATCTTATCGTAAGGGACAGAGAGCTCATGTCCCATGCTCGCGCCAATATGAAATGAGTGGAATGCCTCTACAAATTCTCTCACAGGCACATATCTATAAGGTTCCTCATGACGTGCCCAATACTGCTGCTGATCTTTTCTTGATGTCACCTATGGATTTAAATGACAAAAAAAAATTAGAACCACATTGAAGGTAGTATTACATTGAATGGATACTGGGGGAGTATTGCGGAGGACCTACTCCTTGCAAGAAGTCAGCAACACCTTTCCTCTCAGGGCATCTGAAACCCATGGACTCAAAGAACTCAAGCACATGTTCACGGGGGCCTTGATACACAACTTGCCCATCAGGGAGGAGAATTATATCGTCAAAGAGGTCATACGTCTCTGGTGCAGGTTGTAACAATGAGATTACTGTTGTACCACCAAGAATGTGAATGGAATGCCTAAGTGAATCAACAATCTGGAAGGTTGTGGAGCTATCTAGACCAGTGGATATCTCATCCATCAACAACACTCTGGCTGGACCGACAAGCATCTCACCTATAGTATTTGAGTTGGAGTTGAAGAGTAGCATGCTAGTGTTGCCCCGCAGATTGAATATAACAAGAACTAGAGAAACTACAAGTAAAGCTAGAATTCACCTGTAGTGACACTCTTCCTTTGTCCTCCAGAGATGCCTCTCAATGGTATCGACGCAGACTTCCAATCCTAAAATCTGTTTGCATTAAAAAAAAAGAGTTTAGGTTGTCTATTTAGTTTTTTCTTTAACGAACATAGTGTCAAATGTCTGTCTTGAAAACTATACTTACCTTCAGTATATAATCTGTGACCACACTGGGTTCTTGTCCTTCAGTTCCTATTTCCTGAGTGTGTGAAAACAAAGATTCTCAATACCAAACTAAGAATATCTAAATCATTTGTGCCACGGGATTATGGTGATTGAAACCAAGAGGTTTTTTTTTTATTTCTCAAAAGAAATAAAAAGAAATCAAAGAAATCAGTGAATTTCTCAAAATATGTAGCCAATCAACATATCCACTTTCAGTGATCCTGAAATAAATTCCTGCATTAAAGAAAACTAATAGAACTTAAAGAAAACCAAAATTAAATTCCTCTACCACTAAATAACCTTAATAAAAAACAGAGAAATGTAACAAGGAGAATATTTACATACCTTTTCGGCTCCATGACACTTCTTTCAGAGTTCATGCTTATTTTTTTAACGGGCCTCGAAAAATTGGGAATCTCAATAATCAAAGAAAAATTCCAAATTGTCAACTAAAACATGCAATCCCAATAAAAGAATAACTTTCACTTCTATTTATGGTTCCTCCCATGTGTATGCATTTAGTCCTTCATACTTCGCTTTCCTTTAACTCCGATCAAGTTATGCAAACAAAAAACTTATTAGACAATGAGGTAACTTTCACAATGAGGTTGGTAGCTTTCACACATCCCCTAAAGTAGCCCTTTCTCTTGGGAAAAATCAACAAATACACATTGACACTGCATACAATCCAATCACTCAAGAACAGCTTTCACACATCAAAAAATGTAGCTCTTTCTGCCTATCAGATGGTAGCTTTCACTAACCATTTCTCTCTTTTATCATCAAAAACACACTTGTAATGCATGGTATCCGATTATAAGAGTGGCTTTCACACAATAAAGGTGGTAGTTCTTTCCGCCCTTAGAACAGTAGCTTTCACACATCCCTTGAGGTAGCCCTCACTCCAAGTAAATCATCAAGCACACAATCCTTAATCATAGTGTCTATTTACCTTAGAGTGGCTTTCACACTATCAGGGTAGTAGCTCTTTCCTCCCTTAAAACACTAGCTTTCACACACATGGTCAACTAAGTTTCTATTCACAACAACTTTCTTTAAGCATCCGGATCGCTATATAGTAAAGACTTTGTGCTTTGTGCTCTAAGAGAGTGTGAAGAAACCAAAAATAAAGTAAACCAAACGATTAACTCAAGAAAGAAATTAAAATCGACAAATGTCATATTTCTAGACTAAGAGACTCCTAATCAATGCTATCATAGGCCCTCAAATCTTTTGAACTTTATCAGCCTTTACTACAGGATTATTCGTGGCAATGGAGTTCTTACCCGAACCCTTGAAATCAATAGAACAGTGATGCGCCTCCGGTAGCCGATGAGAAGAGCAAAACTCACCACCGCACTTGCAGCTGAAACCCATTAGCCCTATCTTTCACTTACAAGATTCACACCGCTTCGTGGTTTTGGTCAGAATCTTCGTCTTGATGGGAGGCAATGGTATCAGGGGTTCTGCTATCAGATTCATCATCGCCTCAGGATTGATTTGATCCTGATGCCCTCACACACGCAAAGATCTCATCTTTGTAGCACTGGGAACAGAGATTGCGCTGCTCTAGATCGCCAAAGAAGCCACAACCCTTCAAACAAGGAATCAGAGCCATTGTTCAATCTATCTCTGCAAATTAATAATCACAGCAATGATATTAAACCAGGTTTCCATTACCTTCAAGGAATTAAGAAACAAAAAGTAAATAAACAAACAAACAAATAAAAGACGAATGAAAAAAAAAAAAACAGAAAAGAACGAATGAATTGCCCACTATTTTGAGTTAGTTATACAAACTCTAATTAAGATAAAAAAAATAAACTACAACAGGTTCTCTCATTTCTCTACCTTCAACAACAGAAGATGTGCAAGATGGTTCTTCAATCTTCTTGAAATAACATCTATTTTAAAGGCAAATAGAAATTAAAAGATGATTTATCAAACCGCCAATCTTCAAATTGCGCGTTTTTTTAAATTTTTTTTTTTTTTGTCATTTTCCTGGTTTAAAAGAAAATAATAATTTAAGATATTGCATATCAAAAGAAAATCTTTTTAAATTTTTAAAATATATATTTAAACTTTTTTTAATATTAAAATATATATTTAATCATTTACTTTTTAAAAAATATATATTTAATTATTTAAAAAGCTGTTATTTTGAAAAAAAATAACCAACATCTTCGAAAGTGTATATATATCCTCCTCCTCGTGCGACCTCAACATATTTAAAAAATAAAATTAAAATACGATGACATGAAAAATATTTTAAAAATTAAAAATATTTTTTTTAAAATTAAAACAAAAATATTTTAATATTGTCCCCGTTATATCTTTTAAATCCAATTAAATCACAAAATATCAAATTTTAAAAATTTCAAAATAGAAATTCTTTCCATTGAAATATTTGGTTGCAAATAAAAAACATTTTATATTTTTTTAAAATATTAAGTTGAAGACAAAATTTATATTTATTTAAATATTTAATTTTGAATTATTAATATAAAAAACAAATTTTTTTAAAAATTAAAATTGTACCTTTTTTTTTAAATAATAGCAAATATTAATTGTTAAATAATTTTTATATTTACATCAAAATCATTTGAATTTTTGATATATTTATCATATAACAGGCGCAGAGTCAGTGGTTTGGGCTGAAGTAGTTAAAGTGGTAGATAGAAGGGTGCTTGTGTTAATTCGTATTGGTCTTTATTAGGGTCATATAAGTAAAGGGCAAAGAATCTTGGTGTCCTAAATAACGACAAGAATCTATCTATATGTACCAATGCATGGGAAATGGAAAGCCATGCAAAGGGATTGTTGCCCAGATCTCTCTCTATCTGTATTTTTTTCAATCCTTGTCTCTTTCTCACTAATATCTGTTTGAAACTCCGAACCCACAAAAAAACTTTGAAAGAGTTTTGAAAGGGCTTGGACTTATGAGTACTTTATCTTAAGTTTTAATTTGAGAAAAGTTGATGCTCCACGAATATGTCTTGATCGTTGGCAAACATTGTAATTTACTTTGCTTTTGTATGTGTGTAAGCCACAAGAGAAGCTCTCAACTTAGCAAACAATGATTAACAAAATATTCTTCACAGTTGCATACTCATAAAATCAGTCTAAGACTGAACTCAACACACACATAAAACACATAATTCAGAGAAAGATGAGGAAGAGATCATTGTCTCCACAACTTATTCCGAGGGTGGATGGTGGCGTAAGGAGTTCATGCATTGTTTGCTTCTCTTTTGGCTTCGATGAAACTCTTCTTACAAGGTTGAGAGCCATGATGTGCACGTTTGTCTTTTGCATGTGCCTCTGATATGCCCACACCCCTCTAGCCGGCCCTGCAGCTATGACATGCAAATAGTTTCACAATTTTAGACGTGGATTGAATATATATTATCTGGACTCAATTCAACTCAAAAGCTTAAGCTTATAGAATGAGAGACCAATGCTTAGAATAATACTTCCATGCTTTGTTTACTAACATATGTAGGTTTTAAATTGTCTAAGTACAAAAAAATTATTAGTTCGTAACAAAAAAAAAAACAATAATCAATCATAGTTGAGATTACTAGGGAACTAAGGTGGTTTCTTAATTGCATTGTTGTAGCGATTTAAAAAAGTGATTGTGAACTGACTGGTGATAGCCACAAGGCTGCTGTTTGGAGATCGAAATGAAGACCATAGAGTACTGTTTCGCTGAATCTTCCTCTAGTTTTTTTTAGATATCTTTTTAACTTTTATGAGCTCTGATTTCATCTCGAATCAACTGCACTAATATCAGAAACAAGTTACTATGTTTCTTAACTAAAATGAGCTGAAGGTCACTGCAAATCCCTGCAACCATCTTAATTTATAGTTGGAATCAACAAACAAGTTCAAAGAATGTTGTAATTATTAGAATTTTGGCAGATCATTAAAATGGATAATGTCTTGCACCATATAAATACAAGCTCCGCGCGTGTGTGCGTGTGAAAAGGAAATACTGTAAATAGTGTGTCGCTAAATACAATTCACAACCAAAACATGGCAATATCCCCTGATTCATGAGGTCACTCAGAATCTACATATGTTAAGAAAACAATTATGTACTAAGCAATGCATAATGGCAATATAAAGACTCTAAACTATCTTGTGCAAACAGCCACCGGTAAGTTTCAATCATGCTGCTTGATTTATTCTCTCTTCACAACTAAATCTTTTGCTCAACTTTCATAACCAACTACTGCAAATAGAGCACTATAACAAAGTACTTGAAGGACAAGCCCAAAAAAAAAATGTTGTTTCAATCTCAGAAATATGGGAGATATCCAGCGAGCATGCCATGCATTGGGATAACTTTGTAATTCAGAAACTACCTCAAATTCCATGTCTTCTTACACACAAAATACAAGGCAATGTAATTCAGAAACTACCTCAAATGTCCAGTCTTAAATAACTTGAAATTGAGTTGTCACTAAAGAAAAGGGCAGTGCTTGCGATTCTATGCCATTCCTAATCTAATTGATCAATGCACAGTTAAAGTCATGTGAAAATCAATTGTTATTTCTGCCAAAAAAACATAATTCAACTTCAGATCCTGATTTAACTAAGCAAGCATTGTTCCAACCATTTAAGGTCAACTGTAAACACTTTCTCTAAGGCATTCCTAAGGTCATCAATTAAACTATTTATAGCAATCGGGTTCTAAAACCAATGCAAACTATCTGTTTTACTGGGATCCGCTCAAGTTCTTTTCCTCTGAAGAATATTGCTGATACTTATCTTCACTAGGTACTTCTGTCAAATGGTGGCTCCAAGTTCCTTAACCAGAGCAAGTCAAAAGTTTGGCTCTCACACAAGGAAAACTCTACTATGGTTACCGGGATAGTAGCATACTGGTGACAACATTCTCATTATCATTGATTCTTTATCTGACTGAACTTTTACTCACTTATATGTCAGGATACAAAATCTTTGTTGATTTTTAATGATGTATATTTTCAAGAGATTGATCTAGCTAGAGGAACAGTGGGTACAATTCAATCAGGGAATAGAAAGTTGCTGGGAAAGTCGATTCCAATACAGACAATGCAAGTCCATGATGGATTCCTCTATACAGCCAGCAGTTCAATTGAAGGACCAGCAGTTAAGGTATTTAGTTTTCTTAAGAGATCAAGTACAATTTTTAACTAGTTGAACCACTAATTTTCAGTTAGTTTCTTCCTAATGTGTTTTATTACCAAGTATCTAATATTGTATTTTTTTCCCTTAATGACCACTTCATTTGTTTGTTTCATCTAATGACCTTCTTAAGGTTAACACTCTAATGAATCAAATTTTTTATTTCTGTCATTCAATGATCAAGTTTGGAATGCTCCAAGTTACAACTTAGTTGCCTATTTGCCAACAATCTCAGAAGTTCGGTCAATTGCCTCAAGCTCAGATTTGATATATTTAGGTTGTAAGATGGGAACTATGGAGATTTGGTCTAGACAGAAGCTCAGTAAAGTCTCAACCCTACAGACAGGAACCAATGGCAAAGTTCAATGCATGGCTATTGATACTGATGCAGAACTTTTAGTTGTCGGAACATCATATGGCAAAATTCAAGTACTAATTCAAAAGTAATGTCAAATGATAGTTGTAATTTTCATCAACTACACTCTTTTTTAAATCTAAATCTTAAATTTAAAACGTGATTGTTTGAATAATACTCATGTAAAATTAATACAGTGAAATAGTCTCAAAAAGCAGTGCTTGTCATAAACATCATGTGTGCCATTTATAAGACTTTTTATCAACAACCCCTGTTTGTGTTGTCTTATAATTCAGACAATCTTGGAGATTTTATTTTTGTGGTAATAATTTGGGAATTTTTTTTTTTTTGGTTTTTGCAGGCATGGGGTCTAACCTGAAGAACACAGGTGAATGTAAATTATCTATATATATATATATATATGATATGGATTTATCTTGTGATAGAGAATAAGAGATCATTGTATTAAATTCAATTGCAATTTCATGAGGCCCTGCTATTGAATTAACCATGGTAAAAAATTTGTTAAGTATATTATAAGTTTGAGAAGTGAAATTCATTCCCCTCAGACACCACTCACATTATTATTTATTTGTCACATTATTATTCATTTGTAAAGAGTTTCCGAAGTGATCGTATACTAGAGGAACAGAGCCATGGTGCATTATGACTATTGTTTATGTTGCTTACTTTTCAGTTTTTAAGTAGTATTAGCTATCATTTGCTATTTGTTTATACTATTTCTTCTACCCAAAAACAAAGGTTAATTAATTTATATGTGACAATAACAAAAGAATTTGAAAAGATGAATCATCCTGCTCACAAGAAGATAACGTTAAGTATAGATAAACATGAAAGCATAAAGAGATAACATGCACAATAAGTATAAGCCAGTAATAATAATCTTAGAATGCATGAATACATGGTGAAATATAATTATTTAAAGTCTTCTTTGCCTTCATGCCCTCTGTAAAGATTGACAATTACTCTTATATCTATTGCAACAACTCTTTTTACTTGTATATCTTTTTACATCCTCACTTTTTTTCCTATCACTAAAAGGCAACTAAATATCTTATTTATATAAAAAAAACCTCACTCTCTTCCACTCGTGAGGAGTAAACCTTTTTTATAATACCATTTTTATTTTGTCTTTTACCATGGAGGCACATACTACACTGAAAAGGGTATGTTAGTAATTATCCACCATATCAGTAACAGAAAATATCTCAAGCATCTAAACTATATGTTGTGAAAGAGAGGAAGTTGGCGGGAGAAAGGTGGGCGGCAAAGGATTTAATTTCTGGGAGGCACGTGCAAAGGAGCAAGGATGATGAGTCAGTTATGTTGAAGGCTGACGTGGAGGCATCTTTGCCAGCTGTCCGATCAAAGTAAAAAGAAAGAAGGTGCGAGCACAAGACTCATGGGTTATATTACACCCGTCGAGATGGCTACTGAGGAGATGATGTTATTGGTTCGTGTGAGAGTTAGTTAGGGTCGACGAGGCAAAAAGGACAAGAGTAGATTGGCCAAGAGAGTCGTCGATTGAAGAGGACTATAAAAAGGAGAGGAGAAGGAAGGAAGGAGGCAAAGAAAGTTGAAGAGAGGTTTGGGCCTGGATCTGAGTCTCCGGTGATCTTCTCCGGCAATCAGCACAGGAGGGAAGAGATTCCCAACTTTTATTCTTGTTTTCCATTTCATTTCTGCAGATCTATGTTCTTTGATTTTGGGTATTTTGAATTACTGAATTCTGAAAAATGGTTGGAGTTTCTTAATTTGATAATGAGTTTGTCCAGTTGAATTGTGATTAGCTACTCATTTCTGTTGATCTGAAGCAAGAATTCTCAATTAATTGGAGTTTGTTGCTTGAGAAATTGAGAACTATTGTGTGAATTCTTTGATCTGGTTGTTTTGTGGATTTGATTAGTAGAATTCATAACAATTTGGTGCTTTCATTTTGTCCAATTGGTTTTCGATCATGGCTGTGAAGGATCTTGCAGTTAAGATTGATAATATGATGACTATGATGGATCAAAAGGAGGAAAGGCTGTTAGCAGCCATGGAACAAAGGGATGATCGGATTAAATTGCTTGAGATGTCATTGCAAAGCATTTCAAAATTTATTGAAGCTCAGATAGTCTCTAATACTGTGGGTTCTATGGAGAATAATCAAACTATGAGGGAAGACACAGAATTCAATAGATCTCAGCCTTTCCGAACTAGATCTGTTAAATTAGATTTTCCTAGGTTTGATGGTGAAGAAGTGTTGAATTGGATTTACAGAGCTGAACAATTTTTCAAGTATTATAAGATTTCTGATAGTGAAAGACTTGAAATAGCTTCTATTCATTTTGATGGGGCAGTAGTTCCATGGTATCAAATGTTGGAAAAGGAGGGCAAGGTCACTACTTGGGCAGAGTTGGTTGATGCTTTACAAGAAGCTTATGGGCCATCATTGTTTGACAGTCCTGAATTTACATTTTTCAAATTGATGCAAGTGGATACAGTGGCAAATTACTATTCTCAGTTCACAACCTTAGCTAATCGAATTGATGGAATTCCACCATCAATTTTGTTATATTGTTTTCTCAGTGGGTTACAAAAGGATATTCAGAGAGATATTGTTCCATTAAAACCTACAAGTGTCTCTAAGGCAGCAAGTTTGGCAAGGTTGTATGAGGATAAATATTCTGTGACACAGAAGCTGACTGTTAAAAAATCTTCTTATAGCCCAGACATCAATTCATTCAATTCTGCAGGCAAAGTTCAGGCATCAGGGCAAAAAGTGTTATTGCAAGGAAGGCATACTGCTATTAATGCATCGCCTGCTATGCCTAGTAGCAATTCTCATCCATTTAAGAAGATTAGTTTCAATGAAATGCAATTGAGAAAAGCCAAAGGGCTATGTTTTAATTGTGATGAAAAGTTTTCTCCTACTCACAAGTGTCAGAATAAGAAGTTGTTGTTATTACATTGGAGTGAGGTAGTACCTGACAGTGATGATTTAGATAATGCTGATTTTGTGGTGGAGTTGGCATGCAGAGATTCTGCAGAGGAATTGAGCCCCAAATCATCCCTTAATGCCATGAATAGTGCTGTTGCATCGGGGACTATGCGATTCACAGGATCAATTAATGGTCATCCTGTGAAAGTTTTGCTTGATGGAGGGAGTGATGACAATTTTATTCAACCTCGAATAGCTAAATTCCTGCAGCTCGACATTCAGCCTACATTACCTTTTAAAGTGTTAGTTGGTGATGGAAATTCTTTACAGGTTGAAGGTTTGGTTCAAGAATTAAAAGTTCAGATTCAGGGATGTGAGTTGAAATTTCCTGCTTATTTGTTACCTATGGCTGGGGCAGAAATAATTCTTGGTGCAGCTTGGTTGGCAACACTTGGTCCTCATATTGTGGATTATAGTTCACTGTCATTACAATTTTATTGTGGTACTAAGATTGCAACATTGGTAGGAGATCACATTGTAGGCCCACAAGCTACTTCTATTCATCAGTTATATAGGATGAGTTCTACAAAAGCAATTGCTGAGTGTTATCAAGTTACTGCTGAAGTTGAGGATATTAATGTTCAGGAAGATTAGCACAAATTGTTTTCATTGGTAAAATCTGATCCACAGTTACAATTACCTGCAGAGATGCCTGAGGATTTGCAGAAGTTATTACTAAAATACCAAGGAGTGTTCTCTATTCCAATGAGTCTTCCTCCATCCAGATTTTGCAACCATAGAATTCCTTTGAAGCCCAATTCAGAACCAGTGAAGGTCAGGCCATATAGATATCCTCATAGTCAGAAGTCTGAAATTGAGGAAATGGTGAGTCAAATGCTAAATGATGGGTTAATAGAGCATAGTAATAGCCCTTTTTCTTCTCCTGTGTTGTTAGTAAAGAAGAAGGATGGTACTTGGAGATTTTGTACGGATTATCGGGCTCTTAATGCTATTACCATCAAGGATTCTTATCCAATTCCTGCAGTAGATGAATTATTGGATGAACTTCATGGTGCCAAGTATTTCTCTAAATTGGATCTGAGGTCTGGATACCATCAGTTGTTATTACAGCCAGAAGACAGATTTAAAACAGCATTTAGAACTCACCACGGGCATTTTCAATGGTTGGTAATGCCATTTGGTTTATCAAATGCTCCAGCTACTTTTCAAGCATTGATGAATGGCATTTTTCAATTTGCAATGAGAAGGTTCGTATTGATTTTCTTTGATGACATATTGGTCTATAGTAGTGATTGGGAAAGTTATTTAATTCATTTGGAGACAGTGTTACTTACATTGGCTGAGAATCAACTTTATGCTAAATACTCCAAATGCAATTTTGGGTTGCAACAAATTGAGTATTTAGGTCATGTTGTTTCTGCTGAGGATGTTCACATGGACAAGTCCAAGGTGACAGCAATTTTGGAATGGCCAACCCCTAAGAATTTAAAACAATTAAGGGGATTTCTTGGTCTTAGTGGTTATTACAGACAGTTTATCCACAATTATGCTTCTAAAGCACATCCTCTCACTGAGTTGTTAAAGAAAGATAGTTTCAAATGGTCTGATTTGGCAGAAGATGCTTTTCATAAATTGAAGACAACCATTACTTCTGCTCCTGTTTTGAGGTTGCCTGATTTCTCTAAAGCATTTGTCTTAGAAACAAATGCATCTGGGGGAGGTATTGGAGCAGTTCTAAGTCAAGAAAATCATCTGGTGGCTTATTTTTCCAGAAAATTGATATCTTATATGCAGAAACAGTCTGCTTATGTTCGAGAGTTGTATGCAGTGACAGAATCTGTGGCTAAATTTCGTCACTATTTGATGGGGCATAAGTTGATTATTAGAACAGACCAACAGGCACTCAAGCATCTGTGTCAGCAGACAATACAGACACCAGAACATCAAAGGTGGTTACCTAAGCTCCATGGGTATGATTTTACTATAGAATATAAACCGGGTCGAGATAACATTCCTGCTGATGCTTTATCTCGGTGTCAATTATTGGCTTTATCTTCAGCACAATGTACATTGTTGTCTCAAATTCAGGAATTACAGCTGTAGGATACACAATGTGTAGACATTATTAATGCCATCAAGCAAGGGCATCAGGTTGATCCTAAATTTTCTTGGAAGAAACAAATGTTGTGGTATGATAGCAGAATTGTGGTTCCTCAGAATGATCATCTAAAACAACAATTATTAGAAGAATTCCATGCAACAAAGTTGGGAGGTCATGCTGGGTCTCTTAGGACTTTTATGAGAATTGCAGCTCAATTCTATTGGAGGAATTTGCGCAAAGATGTAGCTGAATTTGTGAAGCTTTGTTTAATATGTCAACAGGCCAAGATTGATCACACGCATCCTGGAGGGCTTTTACAACCACTTCCACTTCCTCAAAGGATTTGGGAAGACATTGCTATGGACTTTATCATTGGTTTACCAAAATCAAAGGGATTTACTGTGATTATGGTGGTTGTTGACAGACTACCAAAGTTTGGGCACTTTATTCCTTTAAAGACTGACTTTTCTAGTGATACAGTTGCAGAAGCATTTATTCATAACATCATCAAACTACATGGAGTACCAAAGACTATTGTTACAGATAGAGACAAAGTCTTCATTAGCAAATTTTGGAAACATTTGTTTCGTGCAATGGGCACTACATTATCTTTTTCTTCAGCTTATCATCCGCAGACGGATGGACAAACAGAAGCCTTAAATAAATGTGTTGAGCTTTATCTCAGATGTTTTGTTGCTGAAAATCCAAGGAATTGGATAGATCTATTACCTTGGGCTCAATTATGGTATAACACAGCCTTCCAATGTAGTGCAGTAATGTCTCCATTCAAGATTGTTTTTGGCAGAGATCCTCCTTCTTTGATTACATATTATGCTAATGATCATGACCCTCCAGATATAGCATTCCTTTTACAGCAAAGAGATAGAGTACTGGCACAGTTGAAACAAAATTTGTTGCACGCTCAGGCACGCATGAAGTCTTTTGCTGATAAAAAGAGAACTGAAATTTCTTTTACTGAAGGACAATGGGTGTTTGTCAAGCTTCAGCCTTATCGCCAACATTCTGTGGCATTGCGCAAGAATTTTAAATTAGCTATGAGATGTTATGGACCTTTTCAAATTGAAAGGAAAATTGGTCAGGTTGCTTACAAATTGAAGTTGCCGTTGGGGGCTAAGATTCATCCTGTTTTCCATGTTTCTCTCTTAAAGAAATGTGAAGGTAAACCATTATCTCAAAAGGCTACATTTCCATTACCATTTTTAACCAATGATCATGGTCCTATATTGCAACCTCGTGCTGTTCTGCAAAAGAGAATGTTAATTCGGGATGAGCATCCAGTTGCTCAAGTGTTGGTACAATGGGATGATTCTTCTGGGAATGATACTTCCTGGGAAGATGTGGATCAATTTCAGAACTTGTTTCTTGACATGAACCTTGAGGACAAGGTTCAGATTGATGTGGGGGGGTATTATTGTGAAAGACAGGAAGTTGGCGGGAGAAAGGTGGGCGGCAAAGGATTTAATTTCTGGGAGGCACGTGCAAAGGAGCAAGGATGATGAGTCAGTTATGTTGAAGGCTGACGTGGAGGCATCTTTGCCAGCTGTCCGTCAAAGTAAAAGAAAGAAGGTGCGAAGCACAAGACTCGCGGGTTATATTACACCCGTCGAGATGGCTACAGGAGATGATGTTATTGGTTCAGGTGAGAGTTAGTTAGGCTGACGAGGCAAAAGGACAAGAGTAGATTGGCCAAGAGAGTCGTCAGTTGAAGAGGACTATAAAAGGAGAGGAGAAGGAAGGAAGGAGGCAGCAAAGTTGAAGAGAGGTTTGGGCCTGGATCTGAGTCTCCGGTGATCTTCTCCGGCAATCAGCACAGGAGGGAAGAGATTCCCAACTTTTATTCTTGTTTTCCATTTCATTTCTGCAGATCTATGTTCTTTGATTTTGGGTATTTTGAATTACTGAATTCTGAAAAATGGTTGGAGTTTCTTGATTTGATAATGAGTTTGTCCAGTTGAATTGTGATTAGCTACTCATTTCTGTTGATCTGAAGCTAGAATTCTCAATTAATTGGAGTTTGTTGCTTGAGAAATTGAGAACTATTGTGTGAATTCTTTGATCTGGTTGTTTTGTGGATTTGATTAGTAGAATTCATAACACTATATATAGTGATTCCTCATATCTAAATTATATATATGTACATATATATATTGAAGCTCAAGAGAAAATAAAAAATGAAATGCATTGAAAAATTAAACTTGGCTATCTACTCCTCATTTTATAAAATGAAGTTTTATTAAATACTCAATAAGTGCACTCAAGAAATTACCTACAATTTATCACAACGTTATACGCAATACCAACTCAATTCAACAAAAACCAAAATTCAAATATTAAAACAATATATATACATCTCTGTGTATATGTGTATTCCAAT
Organism: Dioscorea cayenensis subsp. rotundata; assembly: GCF_009730915.1. Lineage (NCBI taxonomy): Eukaryota > Viridiplantae > Streptophyta > Magnoliopsida > Dioscoreales > Dioscoreaceae > Dioscorea > Dioscorea cayenensis. The sequence goes on from NC_052478.1 coordinate 15,078,792, forward strand.
AAATTCATACATACATAAACATATATATATTAAACAATTTAAAATTGTCAAACTGAACAGTAAGGCATGGAAAATTCCAGCAGTGGAAAAATGGAAAATTAAAGCTAGAAATTTACCACAAAATTAGGGTTTTGATCTTCAAAGTTTGCTGGATTTGATCAATGGCCGTCCTGATGCCATCCAGAGCTTGCCCAGTGCCACCATTTCGTCATTTCTCTTCTTCTGAAGCTCCACAAGCACTGCCGACACCCTCCCCCTTGTGCCCTAGCACTCGAGCATCCACCTCCACCTCATCCTAAACCGCGACACTAGCAAATTAAGCGATCATGGCAAGAGAGATCGGCCGGGGAAGAAGAGAGGAGAGAATAATTGGGAATTAAATTGGAAACACATACATACATCGATCTTGGCCGGAGAGAGGTAGGTGATGTCCATGTCGGCGGAGACCCTGAGTTCGCCTTTTTCGGATAAGATGGCGGCGGCGCCGACGAGATAGATAACAATGAACATCGCCCCAGGGATCCAGTTCCCATCGGAGTCCTACGGATCATGAAGATCATAGATGAGACACGAGAAAGAGAAAGAGATGGATCGGGAGAGAGAAAGGGAGAGGTTTCTTATTACAAATTTACAATCCATTATTTTTATAAATATTATTTATCTTTATTATCTATATTATTTAAAATGAATAGAATTTATACTAAATTATTCATATAGAAAAATGTTGTCATACAAAATAACATAATTTCAATATCAATAGTAGTATATACTGGTATAAATATATTGTTAATTTAAAATCACAATTTTTTCTAGGGAAAATTACTGTTCACCCCTAGTAATTTTCAAAACTTCTCAAAAACCCCCTCCTATTTTTACACACCCCGGACAGCCCTTCCGTTAGTGTTTAACTTCCCTTTTACCCCCCTACCGTTCACTTCAAATGGGTCCATGTTGTGAAATCCCATTTTTGCCCTTGAAAATGGTGGGAAAAGAAAGCGCCAAATCACATCATGTTCAACCTTTTCAAGGGCTTTCTGCTTGGTTTCTGATAGACAATGCCTAGAAGTTGCATTACATCTTGTTCTTCTCCTCATTTCTCCTCATTTGATTTGTTCGACTTCAGTTCTGCCGGTTTCGTAATACGGTGAGAATCTCTTCGTTGCTATCAGTTTGACCATTCCGCAGGTGTTTATTATGGCAGCTCATTTGTGGTAGTCTGGGTGAAGTTTATCATACCCGAAATATATAAATCGGTTTCTCCAACAGAAAATGAAGTTGATTTCCATCGGATTGGTCAAGTGCACTCCATCTTCAAATGAGCTGTAGTCGATTTTATTGTCGAGACAGAGCATGTGCCATTGTCGTCTCCGTTTGAAAACGAGTTCATTTCGTTGTAAAGTTCTTCTCGTTTATGGTTATCTATTTGTATATTTTAAATACTGTTTAACTATTTGCTATTATCTGTTTAAATATATTACCAATATGTTTAATAATTGTCATCTCCGTTTAACTTTATCTTTACATGTATAACTATTCATATTAACGTGTAAATTCTCAAAGTCTCTGCGTAAAACGGTGATCTTTTTCGTTTGATCTGAATTGTTGGCAGGTGGCACGTGGCAGGTGGCAAGGTTATGGTATCCCGTGCATAAGAATTAATGACGGTATTAATTCTTATGCACAGTAACATAAATATCCGAACACCCGTTCGTTGTCATCAGTCAATGTCGGTCTACTGTGCGTTTAACTTTTTTCTCGGATATGAAGCGTCAGTTTGCTTGTGGACTTCACACCATAAATAACAAGGAAGAATCCTTCCCATGGACAACCACTCCTCGTCGTCCTCATCATCATCCTCTTCCTCTTCCTCCTCGTCATCTGCTTCCTGTGTATGATATTCGCTGGAGTCAGACGAAAGTTCGAAGATCAACTCTATCTGAAAGGATGTCTCATGATCCTCTTTATCTTGAGAATCAATCAGCCGTAATCACGCAAAAAGTTAAACTATCTTTTCCTTCCCAAGTCAAAATACTCGCATAATTGCCTGAATGCAGAGGATTTTCCAGCGGTGGATGACGGGCAAGCAATTAAGCGGGCATTTCGACTTGGGTAAGAAAAGAAACTTTTCACTTATTGCGTGATTGTGGAGGATTCTCTAGAGGAGGGAGATCAGGAAACATCCTTTAAGACGGAGTTGATATTTATCACTTGAGACTTTTTGTTACCGTTTAAGAACCTTACGTCAGTGTACAACTATTACTTTCTGTGTTTAACTATCAGGATCTTCGCTTAAGTCAGACCATGACACATTGATTAATAGACGTTTTCATGAATGTGTTTGTTTAACCTTTTTTAATGTTCTACGTTGTGCAGGTTCAAGTTGATGCGCATGTTATGCAACCGCCGTGAGCATTCGAATGTACAGACACTTATTTCGTTCTACGAGGGTCGAGTCGTGAGTGTCCAAGGTCCGAGAAGACGTTGTAAATGTGGTAAATGTTTTATTTTAAACGAAACAAGCTTATTTGAATGTGAACTTATGATATTTAATCAGATTCTCCATTGTAAACGTTTAAATATTTTAAACAAACTAACCTATTTGAGTGTCTCCTTGTGATAACTTGTGATATTTAAACAGAGACCTAGTAAAAATAATTTGGGAAACAAAGAACGGCATTATAAACAATACAAAAAGTTAAACAATAATCAATTTACTCTTTAAACAATGACAACGGTGTTTAAGAAAATACATAAAGATGTTTAAACAGTGACCCAGGAGGTACCCATCTTCAACGCGATGTCAGTGAAAGTATTCAATTTAAACAATAACATATATTTTAAACAGTTAAATCACTATATTTAAACGGTTTACGTATTATTTACATGATATAGACTTTATTTAAACAGGTAACCGTTATTTTAAACACTATATGTATCTGTTTAAACATAAAAAGCTTAACGTTTAAACAGATACTCATGTCGAGGGATGACAATATGTCTTCATCGCGACAGTGATATATATTTCCCTTTTTGCCCTTGGGATGGAGGGAAAAATACCGCCCAATCACATCACGTCTAGTTTAACCTCTATGCACTTTTTTGTTTTCATCGCGACAGTGACATATATGCACTTTTTTGTTTGCCTATCTGACAGCTGTTTGTTGTTTACATCTTCTTCTTCTTCTTCTTCGTCTTATTTTCATTTGGTTTGTACGATTTGGTTTTCGGCCGATATATTATGGAGAGTTTTTGTGGTATTGCTAGATTCAACGGGGAGGGAAGAGTGCTAATGTTCATGGCTCAGACTTCTTGGGAGTTGGTGTTAGCTGAGATATGTGAGCGATGGGGTCTCGAAGTTTCTCTTATCAGGGTTAAGTTTATCACACCAGATGGATATAAAATGGTTTGTCCAATAGAAAACGATGTTGACTTCCAGCGGATGTGTCACGTGCACTCCATCTTCAAATGTGCTGTAGTTGATCTTGTTGTCGAGGCAGAAGATGTGCCATTGCCGAATCCTAATGAAAACGAGTTTTACTCGTTGTAAGTTCCTTCTCTTTTATTTGTTCCAGTTGTATGGGTTCATTAGTGTTTAAATATGTCCGCCACTGGTTAACATCTTGTACTAGTCATTTACTTTATTTGGTAACTGCTTAAGTATTTAATTTAACGTTTAAATATTGTCATTATCACTTAAACATTATATTCTCCGCTTAACATATTGATCTTTTCATTTGACTGAAGTGTTGGCAGGAATTCAGATTCTGCGAGTGCTCCCGTTCATCCCCATGGTGACCCTGACGGTGTGGGATGTCTTCCTTCCTCGTCAGATCATTCTGAAGTGCTGTCGTTGGATATTGGACAACGTTTTGACGGTGTCGAACATTTCAGGGATGTACATCGAAATCATGCAATCAAACGGAATTTTGACTTCAAATTCATAAAAAACGAAAAACATCGGGTGACTGTGGAATGCGCTGCCGATGGTTGTCGTTGGCGCCTTCATGCATCAAAAGAGTATAACAAAAATAATTTCAGAATCAAGATAATCAACTCATCACACACTTGCGGTGGTGGCATAGGTTCGGCGTCACATCCGAAAGTGTCCAAAAAATGGGTTACCGCACGAGTGATTCAGAAGCTCAAGGACCGGCCCTTGTACAAGGCCATCGACATTCAGAATGACATGTTGCGGGAACATGGTGTCCACATACCATACAAGCAGGCTTGGTTGGGAAAATAGCATGCCCGGGTGGTCCTCGACGGCAGTGACATCTCCAGCTACGACTGTTTGCTTTGGTATGTAGATAAGGTGGCTGAGACAAATCCCGGCAGCGTTGCTATCGTGGAAAGAGACGGTGATCGTTTTAAACGTGCATTCTTTTCTTTCAGCGCGTGTATTATGGGATTCAAGAGGGCTTGCAGGCCGCTGCTATTTCTCGATGGTACCCACCTCCTTGGAAAATATCGGGGTACACTACTGGGTGCCACAGGGAAAGATGGAAACAATGGTTTTTTCCATGTCGCCTTCGGTATAGTCGACAACGAGACCGATGCCAATTGGACTTGGTTCATATGTAAGTTAGGCGATGCTTTATACGAGGAATGAGATTATCATGAGATAATTACCTTCGTGTCGGACAGGTCCAAGGGCCTTGTGAACGCAATTGCGAGAGTCTTCCCTTCTTCGCCACATGCATACTGTCTTCAACATTTGGAGGCCAATTTTATGAAAGCCAATGTCAGACTTGGGAAGGCATTGAGGGAGGAGTGCTGGTCTATATGCTTCCGCATTGCGTGGGCATCCACGGCTAAAGATTTCGATGATACCGTGAATGAACTGCAGGCCACATCACTTGAAGCTCATCACTGGTTGATTAATAAATCGGATATGGCACATTGGTCGAATTATCTGTTCAGAGGTGATCGTTGGGGTGAGATGTATTCAAATGTCGCGGAGTCGTTCAATGCTTGGATCAAGGAAGTTCGTCATTTACCGATGACAAAAATGGTCAACTCCATAAGGTCTGCGAATGTTGATTTACACTTAACATTTAGTGTTACCCTTTAAACATTCTCAATCTTTGTTTAATTCGACTTGTCTGACTTTAAATATTAATCCTTTCGTTTAAATATTTACAATAATGTTTAAACATGTTTATGAATTATTTAACCATCACTGTCTTTGTTTAACCTTATTTGCCAGGTTCAAGTTGATGCGCATGTTATGTAACCGGCATGAGCAAGCGAACAAATAGGAGACCTACTTATGCCCAGACATACATTCGAAGGTAGAGATCATTGTTGGGGATAGCCGAAATCTTCGTGTTGGTCGTTGTGTCGATGATCGTTACGAAGTGATCGACCAGTGCAGCAACTCTGTAAATCTTGCCATCAGAACTTGTTCATGTCGAAGGTGGCAAGTTTATGGTATCCCTTGCAAACACGCTTGCGTTGCAATAATGCAGACAGACACCAACGTCCATCGATTTATTAGCGGCTACTTCACCGTCGACAATTACAAACTGGCGTATAAGGAAGCTATATTCCCCATACCCGACGATGACAGGCCTTCAGACAGAAATCGTGAGCTTCGTTTGCGACCGCCTGTGACGAGAAGGCAGCCTGGGCGGCCTAGATGAAAGAGGATCGAGTCGCAAGCGTTTGATGTCCGCGAGTTACATTGCAGCCGCTGCCATGGATCCAGTCACAATCGTAGATCTTGCAATGAAACTGTCGCCGACTAGGCATTGTAAATAAGCCGACTTCTAAAGAGAAACATTGTGTATTAATGGGCAACTTTCCATATTTAAACTCTTACTCTTTACAATGAATGCATTTATTTAAACAGAGACAGTGTTATTTTAAACGAATACACTGTAATTTGAAATATTTCAAACTGATGTTTAAACGATATATGGTATATTTAAACAATGAAACTGAAATGTACACAATTACAACGTAAATTAAACAATGAAATGAAACTGAATGGAATTTAACCTGCTTTACAATTGAAAACAAACAAAATTTACATTGAGATATACAAGTCATGTTCTTCGAAAACAAAAACAATGAATTGAATTTGTCCAGGTTTACATTCGAAAACAAAATTGACATTGAGATATACAAGACATGTTCTTCAAAAACAAAATTTAACCCGCTTGTGACGACCCCCCTTTCTCATGGACGCCGGCTGCCCTCCCCTCCTTAAGTATGCGGGTAACATACCTTAATCTGAGGTAAGGAACGTCTGTCTGCGGTAGCCGTAACTTCTCACCCCAAAGTAATTGCTCGATAAACCGCATGACGTAGACGGCGCAATTGACGCTTCCTTGTTTTTGGCGTGGGGTTTCCATGTCATGCACGAGTGGGTACTTTGCCGTCGCCAACTCGCCGAACTCCATATCAACACAATTATCGAATAGATTCCGCTGTCGAGATATGCAAGTTGAGATTAGAATACCGATTAAATACCAAACACTATTAATCGGACATAATTAAAGAACTTACCATGTCCAACGCGTTTTTATCGTACACCGGACATGAAGAATAATGCTCAGATTCTTGTTTATCATTGTCAAGGGACGACGACATGGAAGTGGCCATTCATGATTATCGGGAGGATGACAATTTGAACTTCATGCGAGGTTGCGACAGAGCATCCCCGACCATAGCTATAATTGTTTCATAAGTGCCGTCACGCTTTGACATAAACAGCAGTAAGCGGTCCGGTGATGGAGGCACGCTTCTTTTAAGGATATGGCTCTTTGCTCAGCGACTTTTGTATTATGCATACGAAAGCGTCCATCACATCATCTGTAACCATCTCCTTTCCCTCAAGCAGAGTGTATAATTTATCCCGTGTGAGTCGTCGACAGTCATTCTTCCACACGATCGGTCTTTCGAGGTTAAATGATAATGAGATATAATAAGACCATATTGTAAATGTTTAAATGATATTATCAATTGTTAAATGATATTATATATAATTAAACGTTAAGTAGACAAATTAAATGATAACATAAAGACATTAAACACTATTAGAAAATCGTTAAACACTATAATAAAAACTTTAGACTTACCCGTCCATAGAGCAGTTGAGGAAGATCCTCATCAACTCCTGCTCGTATTTATTAAGACGAGACAGGCCAACCCATTTTTTTTTTTTGGGAATAAAAGATTTTCGAGCCGTCTGGTACTATTGTTGATTGGCCTTGATCATCTCTCTCGTTGCTCTGTCGGGGTCTTCATGGGGCACTGCCGTTGAGCCTTCACAGTGTTCAGCACTAGCAGCATCTTCCTTCGATGTGGGCACGACGGCGACAGCATCAACTGCAGACACATCTTTACATGGTTGTTCTTGTTGTGAGATTGTGTCTGGCTTCGATGCGGGGACGACGGCGACAGCATCAACCGTAAACGCATCCTTACATGGTTCTAGTTTTGGTGGGATTGTGTCCTGCTTCGATGCAGTATTGTCGGCCATGGCAACAGATTCAACGATCTTCTCAACCGTGGCCACGACAACAGCATCATTGGGAGACACACCCTTAGCTTGTTCTTGATCTTCAGGGATTGTGTCCATCTTTGATGCCGCAATCTCGGCAGCCGGTTCCACTGGGTAAGAGATTTCATTAAGAAGAGAGTTAACGACCTTCTCAACCGCGGTAACGGCCACATCATCTACGATGTCCTCCACCATCATGGCCATATCATCAACGACGACAGACTCAGTAATAGCATCAGTCGCCGATGGTGTTGCTATTGTTTCATCGTCAGCCGGCGGTGGAGACAGAGGCAGTATTGTTCTCCTCTTTTTCGCAAGTCTCTTCGAATGTGGCCGTCTTGGAATGACTTTCCCGATGATGTCGTCGTCGTCAAATTCCGACGCCTCATTCATCCCGGGTGCTTTAGTTCTTTGGAGGGATGGCGCAGTCGGTTGTGAACGTCCTTCCAGTGCCTCAACACGAGCGACAAGCCGAGGAAACTCACTCATCAATATCTGGCACGCCTGCATAAGAGTTACGGTGACATCTTCACCTAATGTCGCAGGTGGGGCTCGCCACTGATCGGAGGGGCCGCCATGGTCGGGGCCGCCACAATCGGGGACCGCTCATTGTCATGGTAGGGGGTTATTGCATTACTGCCGGGGTAGGGGAGGGCTTCTCGGCGCCGAGGAATGCGCGTGCGCGTGGTGGGCTGGAAGTAGGAGAACGGCGTCGAGCGCGCACGATAGAGGCTGCCCTCTCATCCTACCGACGAGCAAGTGGTTCCAGAGCAATAGCATCCATCCGTCGGTTGGCCCCAATAAATATTTCTGCTTCAGCATTCGCCAGAACCAGCTCAGGAAAGTAACATATGTAAACCAAACAATTTCAACGAAATCATTCATTTTAAACTATAAAAACTATATTTAAACAGAGTGTTTATATATTTAAACATTATAGAATATATTTAAACGGAGAACAAAATATTTAAACCAGTATGAATAAGTTTTAAACGGTAAATACGAAAGTTAAACTCTAAATAATATGTTTAAACATTAAAGACTTATGTTAAACATTATCCATGATTTATTACCTCTTTTCCATCGAGCGATGACAAGCTGGTTTCTACCGTCGCTTGCTTCCGGTAAGTACTTTTACTGTAGCACAGCATCCTTGGGATCTTGCCGAAACGGACTTTCTTCCCCGTTCTGGTCAGCTCGTAAAACCAGACATTAAGCGCGACCGAGCAACCCTTAATGTACCCTGTGTTGGTCTTCTTCCCGGCGCATCTATCTTGCACTCGAGCGGCTGCTTGTGGAATATACTCCATAAGCCACTTGTGCGTCGCCTGCGCCCATGCGTATCGCCCCATGGCTGGTAGATCATCGACATAATCAACGATCCAGTTCGGAACCGAGCATGATGTATTTGAGAACAGGACTGTACCCATGAGGTACACCATCAGGAGTTTGACAAAATTATCTTCTTCTCCCCTCTGTCGAACAAGTTGCACCAGAATGCTCTTTATGGAGTCTCTGTGTCTCTCGTAGGTTTTTGATAGATACCTCCCTTTGAACGCTGACCGGGTTTTCTTCTTCTGAAAGATGACTGCGTCGCCATCGCAACGCAGACCAAGAACGAGGGCCACATCTTGAGGTCTGAAACTCAGCAGACTTTCCCCGATCCTGAATTTATTGGTGCGACCATCGTACCTTTGCAAAAGAGAATCAAGAAGGGCCCTCTCTTGGTATATAGCTTCCAGCTCAGTGAACGCTGCAAACGGTGTCCTTCGAATAATCTCCCAGTGTCGAGGGGTCATGTTATCTTTCAATTCAGCTAAGATCTCCACTACCGTTGTCAAATAGCATCGCCCAATAACTAGGTTGACCGCCATAATCACAAGCCTGCGACAATAACAACATATTCAACATGCAGTATTGACAAAAGTTTAACCGGAAATATAAGGTTTTAAACGGTAATCTCTCAGTTATTTAACAGAGATATCAAATGTTAAACAGAGACCCATTTTATTAAACAGAGACAAGAATACTTAAACCGAGACAATAAAACATACTCAATACCTTAGATTGCAAACTGATAAAATGCCAACTAGTTGCGCGGGGGACTTCTCCTTCGAGATACCGGTGGAAAGGGAAAAGCTGCAATTACAGAGGCTTCGCTGGTAGAGACAACTTCGGAGACAGCTTCGGAAATGGAAAAGTTGAAGACGCGAGTTGAGAAAAAGCAACTAAACGGCTCCAATAAATTCGTCTCTTGGGGTTACCCTACGGAAACCCACCCCACTTCCTCTCAAACCGCCGAAATAGCTGCAGCCACGACTCCCCATGCAAGGGCATTTTCGTCCATAAAATTTGAAACTCACTCCGTTCACATCCGTTACAGGCTTTGGGGGTTTGAAAAACATAGAGTTTAAAAGGAGGGGGTTTTTAGAGATTGCAAAACTAACGGGGTGTTTTTGGCAATTTTACAAACTAAGAGGGTTTTTTTGGCAATTTCCACTTTTTTCTACAATAATTTTTATATATTTTTTAATAAAATATCTAAAATATTGTGTATTTTTAAACAATTATTAGCTTAAAATCACACTGATAAGTTTGTCAGCGCTTTGTTCTCAGTCAAAAATGATGGCTAGCTTCATGTAAGTGTTTATACAGTAATTTATTCTTTGTATCAACAATTCAATCTTATTAAAATAAATAAAAAATATCTTGCTGTAGTTTATCAAATTTTATGTCCAAATAGATGAATTATTCTCCGATATAAAATAGTAATAATTCTTTAAAAAATTTTGAGTGCGGTGGAGCGGCCGTGACAGAACCAGAACTCGATTGTAGAGGGGACTGAAACCTAAAAGCAAAACATAAAAAAATAAATAATAATAATAATAATAATAATAATACAATAAAATAATTATTTTAAATGAAGACTAATGTATTAATATAACAAAATTTCGAATACACATTAAAAAACACATAGGTATAATTTAAAATTTTGTTATTATCTATAGCAAATATATAAGATTTTCAATAATTCAATTAATTAAAAAAAGGGAAAATTACTGTTTACCCCTCGTGAATTTCAAATATTCCCAAACAGTTCCTCCAAGTTTGGCAAACCCCGGATAGTCCTTCCGTTAGTGTTTAACTTCCCTTTTACCCCCTACCGTTCACTTCAAATGGGTCCATGTTGTGAAATCCCATTTTTGCCCTTGAAAATGGTGGGAAAAAAAACGCCAAATCACATCATGTCCAACCTTTTTAAGGGATTTCTGCTTGCTTTTTGTTAGACAATGTCTAGAAGTTGCATTACATGTTCTTGTTCTTCTCCTCATTTGGTTTGTTCGATTTCAGTTCTGTTGGTTTCGTAATACGGTGAGAATCTCTTCGTTGCTATCACTTTGACCATTCTGCGGGAGGGTGGGAGTAACAGAATTTATAAACAATGGATGTTTATTATGGAGGATTTTTGTGGTAATGATAGATGTAAATTTGTTTCAAGAAATGAGTATGGGTGAAGTTTATCATACCCGAAATATATAAATCGGTTTGTCCAACAGAAAATGAAGTTGATTTCCAGTGGATTGGTCAAGTGCACTCCATCTTCAAATGAGCTATAGTCGATCTTGTTGTGGAGACAGACGATGTGCCATTGTCGAATCCTACTGAAAATGAGTTCATTTCATTGTAAAGTTCTTCTCGTTTATGGTTATCTAGTTGTATATGTTAAATACTGTTTAACTCTTTGCTATTTTATGTTTAAATATATTACATATTTGTTTAAGAATTGTCGTCTCCGTTTAAATTTGTCTTTACCTGTTTAGCTATTCATATTAACGTATAAATATTGACCTAACGTGTAAATTCTCAAAGTCTCTACGTAAAATATTGATCTTTTTCGTTTGAACTGAAGTGTTGGCATGTGGCTGGTGGCAGGTGGCAAGTTTATAGTATCCTGTGTAGAAGAATTAATGACGGCATTAATTCTTCTGCACGGTAACATAAATATCCGAAGACCCATTCATTGTGATCAGTCAATCTCGGTCCACTGTGTGATTCCCTTTTTTCAAGGATATGAAGCGTCAACCTGCTTGTGGACTTCACACCATAAATGACAAGGAAGAACCCTTCCCATGGACAACAACTCCTTGTCGTCCTCATCCTTCTCCTCCTCCTCTGCTTCTTGTGTATGATATTCGCTGGAGTCAGACCAAAATTTTAAGATCATCTCTATCTTAAAGGATGTCTGATGATCCTCCTCATCTTGAGAATCAATCAGCCGTAATCACACAACAAGTTAAACTATCTTTTCTTGCCTAAGTCGAAATTCCCGCATAATTGCCTAAATGCAGAGGATTCTCCAGCGGTGGATGACGGGCAAGCAATTAAGCGGGCATTTCGACTTGGGCAAGAAAAGAAAGTTTTCACTTATTGCTTGATTGCGGAGGATTCTCCAGAGGAGGAAGATCATGAAACATCCTTTAAGACGGAGTTGATATTTATAACTTGAGAATTGTTGTCACCCTTTAAAAACTTTTCATCAGTGTACAAATATTATTTTCTGTGTTTAACTCTCAGGATCTTCGCTTAAGTCAGACCATGACACATTGATTAATAGACGTTTTTATGAATTTGTTTGATTAACCTTTTTTAACGTGTTGTGTTCTACGTTGTGCAGGTTCAAGTTGATGCGCATGTTATGCAACCTCCGTGAGCATTCGAATGTACAGATATTTGGTGAGTCAAACCGAAATCTTAATAGACGAACGAGGGTCGACTCGCGAGTGTCCGAGGTCTGAGAAGACGTTATAAATGTTGTAAATGTTTTATTTTAAATGAAACAAACTTATTTGAGTGTGAACTTCTGATATTTAATCAGAGGCCATTGTAAATGTTTAAATATTTTAAACAAACAAACTTATTTGAGTGTCAACTTGTGATAACTTGTGAAATTTAAACAGAGATATAGTAAAAAAAATTTGAGAAACAAAAAATGGCATTGTAAACAAAAACCAAATGTTAAACAATAATCGATTTACTCTTTAAATAGTGACAACGGTGTTTAAGCAAATACATAAAGATGTTTAAACAGTGACCTAGGAGGTACCCATCTTCAACGCGATGTCAGTGAAAGCATTTAATTTAAACAATAACATATATTTTAAAACAATTAAATCACTATATTTAAATGGTTTACATATTCTTTAAATGATATAGAAATTATTTAAACAGTTAACCGTTAGTTTAAACACTATATGTATTGGTTTAAACATAAAAAGCTTGACGTTTAAACAGAGACTCATGATAAGATGAGAACTTTCCTTCGACGGATGACAATATGGCTTCCTCGCGACAATGGTGGAAAGCGGACGCCAACTTCCAGACAAGGATGCCCGGCCGAAAAGTACAATGGATCCAATAATATTTATCTCTAGGGATTACCCTTGTCTGTCAGTTCAAGTCGGTCCACACTAGTTATTTCCTTTTTTGCTCTTGGGATGGAGGGAAAAATACCGCCTAATCACATCACGTTTAGTCTAACCTTTATGCATACAACTGTGCACTTTTTTTGTTTGCCTTTCTGATTACTGTTTGTTCTTTACATCTTCTTCTTCTTCTTCTTCTTCTTATTCTTCTTCTTCTTATTTTCATTTGGTTTGTACGATTTAGTTTTCAGCCGATATATTATGGAGAGTTTTTGTGGTATTCCTAGATACAACGGGGAGGGAAGAGTGCTAATGTTCACGGCTCAGTCTTCTTAGGAGTTAGTGTTAGCTGAGATATGTGAGCGATGGGGTCTCAAAATTTTCCTTGTCAGGGTGAAGTTTATCACACCCGATGGATATAAAACGGTTTGTCCAATAGAAAACGATGTTGACTTCCAGCGGATGTGTCACGTCCACTCTATCTTCAAATGCGCTGTAGTTGATCTTATTGTCGAGACAGACAATGTGCCATTGTCGAATCCTAATGAAAACGAATTTTTCTCGTTGTAAGTTCCTTCTCTTTTATTTGATCTAGTTGTATAGGTTCATTATTGTTTAAGTATGTCAGCCACTGGTTAAAATCTTGTATTATTCATTTAAGTTAATTGTTCACTGTTTAACTATTTAATTTAACGTTTAAATGTTTACTTTATCACTTAAACAATCTATTCTCTGCTTAAAATATTGATCTTTTCATTTAACTGAAGTGTTAGCAGGAATTCAGATTCTGCGAGCGCTCCCGTTCAACCCCATGGTGACCCTGACGGTGTGGGATGTCTTCTTTCCTCGTCAGATCATTCTGAAGTGTTGTCGTTGGATATCGGACAATGTTTTGACGGTGTTGAACATTTCAGGGACGTACTTCAAAATTTTGCAATCAAACGGAATTTTGACTTCAAATTCATAAAGAATGAAAAACATCGGGTGACTGTGGAATGCGCTGCCGATGGTTGTCATTGGCGCCTTCATGCATCAAAAGAGTATAATAAAAATACTTTCAAAATCAAGACAATCAACCCGTCACACACTTGCGGTGGTGGAATAGGTTCGGCGTCACATCCGAAAGCGTCCAAAAAATGGGTAAGTGCATGAGTGATTCAGAAGCTCAAGGACCGGCCCTTGTACAAGGCCATTGACATTCAGAAGGACATGTTGCGAGAACATGGTGTCCACATATCATACAAGTAGGCTTGGTTGGGAAAAAAGAGCATACCCGGGTGGTCCTCGACGGTAGTGATATCTCCAGCTACGATTTGTTACTTTGGTACGTGGATAAGGTGGCTGAGACAACACCGGTAGTATTGCGATCGTGGAAAGAGACGGTGATCGTTTTAAATGTGCATTCTTTTCTTTCAGCGCGTGTATTGTGGGATTCAAGAGGGCTTGCAGGCCGCTGCTGTTTCTCGATGGTATCCACCTCCTTGGAAAGTATCGGGGTACTCTACTGGGTGCCACAGGGAAAGATGGAAACAATGGTTTTTTCCACGTCGCCTTCGGTATTGTCGACAACGAGACCGATGCCAATTGGACTTGGTTCATATCCAAGTTAGGCGATGCTTTATACGAGGAAGGAGATTATCATGAGATAATTACCTTCGTGTCCAAGGGCCTTGTGAACGCAATTGCGAGAGTATTCCTTTCTTCGCCACATGCATACTGTCTTCAATATTTGGAGGCCAATTTTATGAAAGCCAATGTCAGACTTGGGAAGGCATTGAGGTAGGAGTGTTGGTCTATATGCTTTCGCATTGCGTGGGCATCAACGGCTAAAGAATTTGATGATACTGTGAATGAAATGCAGGCCACATCACCCGAAGCTAGACGTGGCCATTTTGAACCGAAACCGTGGAACCGAACCGGAACCGAACCGCCAAAAACCGGAATCGAAACCGGAAAAACCGTAACCGTCCTAAAACCGGAACCGAAACCTTCATATAAGGTTCGGTTCCGGTTTCAAAATTTAAAAACCGTGGAACCGGCGGTTCCAATCGGCGGTTCCATATGCGGTTCAACCGGCAGTTCCACATACGGTTCAACCAAAGGTACAAAACAAAAGTTTATATTATATTATATAAATATAATATGAATAATTTCATACTACATAAATAACATCATTTATGATTAGGTTTTTATTTTGTTAATATTATTAATTAGTAATTAATTAAGTAATTGCATATTTAAAGATATTTTAAATAATTAATTAAAGATATTAACCAAATTGATTATTGATTAGGTCTGATTCTGAATACTTGATTAGCCGATTGGGTTTGATTTGTGACATTCGTCCAACTTATATGTACTGTGTCATGCGAAACTTTGTTACTCATGCAAGAGGATAAGTTATAATTAATTGATTATGCCACAAATTATTAGTTACAAATTAAATATGGATTTATTAAAACAATTTAATTAACGAGAAGTACTTATATATTCAATTCTTTAGTAGATTTCCATATTATTTTTATAATTTAATATAAAAAACAAAGACTAGAGTTTATATATTTTCCGTTTTGAAACTTACAAAATTAACGTAGTTCATATTAAATTATATTTATTTTATATAAATGAAAATATACTTAGTAAAATGCTCTCATGTAAAACATTTGAATCATTAAAAACATATATAAATAAATAAAATAAAATAAACATGAATATATATGTGTATATATATCAATTTGCCTTATTTTGTTGATCATTTATATATATATATATATATATATATATATATATATATATATATATATATATATATTCCCATATATAGATAAAACTCCCAAGATTTTCAATTTGTAAACTATGCAACTTATATAAGTATACTAGAAATCAAAAAGAAAAAGGAAAAAAATATAAAAATAATTCCTAAAGAAAAACAAATAACATACATGAACATTAAAAATAATAACAACAAAATAAATAAAACATTGAAACCTTGGGTATACCGTATACCTACTAACTTAACCTACTATCTTATATTAGTATTAAATTAATTCTTGTATTTGTGTTAATTAATTTGAATTATTGAATTATCTAGTTAAAAAAAAAACGAACCGTATGAACCGTCAAACTGGAACCGTTGAACCAAACCGCCAGAACCGGAACCGAAACCGAACCGGAACCGAACCGCCAAGAACCTTGCCTAGGCGGTTCGGTTCCGGTTCAAGGTTTCCTTGAACCGGAATCGGCGGTTCAAGAACCGTAACCGGCGGTTCCTGAACCGTGGCCATGTCTACCCGAAGCCCATCACTGGTTGATTAATAAATCGGATATGGCACATTGGTCGAATTATATGTTCAGAGGTGATCGTTGGGGTGAGATGTATTCAAATGTCGTCGAGTCGTTCAATGCTTGGATCAAAGAAGTTCGCCATTTACTGGTGACGAAAATGGTGGACTCCATAAGGTCTGCGAATGTTGATTTACACTTAACATTTAGTGTTACCCTTTAAAACATTTTATAATTGTTTAATTATTATTGTCTGACTTTAAATATTAATTTTATCCTTTAAATATTTACCCTACTGTTTAAACCAGTTTACCAATTATTTAACCATCACTGTCTTTGTTTAACCTTGTTTGCCAGGTTCAAGTTGATATGCATGTTATGTAACCGCCGTGAGCAAGCGAACAAATGGGAGACCTACTTATGCCCAGACATACATTCGAAGGTAGAGATAATTGTCGAGGATAGCCGAAATCTTCGTGTTGGTCGTTGTGTCGATGATCGTTACGAAGTGATCGACCAGTGCAACAACTCGATGATGACAAGCCTTCAGACGGAAATCGTGAGATTCGTTTGTGACCGCCTGTGACGAGAAGGCAGCTTAGGCGTCCTAGACGAAAGAGAATCAAGTCGCAAGCGTTTGATGTCCACGAGTTACATTGCAGCCGCTGCCATAGATCCGGTCACAATCGTAGATCTTGCAATGAAACTGTCGCCGACTAGGCATTGTAAATAAATTGATTTCTAAAGAGAAACAATCTGAATTGAGTGGTAACTTTTCATATTTAAACAGATAAACTCTTATTCTTTACAGTGAACGCATTTATTTAAATAGAGATAGTGTTATTGTAAACAGAGAAACTATAATTTTAAACATTTCACACTGATATTTAAACGATAGCTGGTAAATTTAAATAATGAAACTGAAAGGTAAACAATGACACTTTAAGTTAAACAATGAAATGAAACTGAATTGAATTTAACATGCTTTACAATTGAAAACAAAAAAAATTTACATTGAGATATACAAGTTATGTTCTTCGAAAACAAAAACAATGAATTGCATTTGTCCTGGTTTACATTCGAAAACGAAATTTACATTGAGATATACAAGTCATGTTCTTCGAAAATAAAATTTAACCCGCTTGCGACGACCCCCCTTTTTCATGGACGCCGGCTGCCGTCCCCTCCTTAAGTATGTGGGAAACATACTTCAATCTCAAGTAAGGAACGTTTGTCTGCGGTAGCCGTAGCTTCTCATCGGCGAGTAATTGCTCGATAAACCACATGACATAGACGGCGCAATCGACGCTTCCTTATTTTGTCATGGGGTTTCCATGTCGTGGACTAGTGGGTACTTTGAGGTCGCCGACTCGCCAAACTCCATACGACACAAATGTCGAATAGATTCCGCTATCGAGATATACAAGTTGAGATTAGAATACCTATTCAATACCAAACACTATTAATCGGACATAATTTATTAAAGAACTTACCATGTCCAACACGTCTTTATCGTACCCCGCGTATGAAGAATAATGCCTGTATTCTTGTTTATCATTGTCAAGGACGACGACATAGAAGTGACCATTCATGATTATCGGGAGGATGACAATTTGAACTTCATGCAAGTTGCGCACAAAATCTCCGATCATAGCCATAGTGGTTTTGTGTGCGGCATCCTGCTTTGACATAAACAACGCCAGCGGTCGTGTGATGGAGGCGCGCTTCTTGTAAGGATATGGCACTTTGCTCAGCGACTTTTGTATTATACATACGAAAGCGTCCATCACATCATCTGTGACCATCTCCTTCTCCTCAAGCAAAGTGTATAGTTTGTCCAGTGTGGTGCTGACAGCGTCATTCTTCCACACGATAGTGCTGAGGTTAAACGATAACAGATATAATTAGACCATATTGTAACTATTTAAATGATATAGACAAATTTCAAATAATATTATAAATAATTAAACGTTAAATAGATAAATTAAATGATAATATATAAACATTTAAACACTATCATAAAAACTTTAAACTTACTTGTCCATAGGGCAGTTGAGGAAAATTCTCATCAACTCCTGCTCGTATTTGTTAAGACGCGATTGCCCAACCCATTTTTTCTTCTTCGGAACAAAGACTCTCCGAGCCGTCTCGTCCCATTTTTGATTGGCCTTGATCATATCTCTCGTTGCTCGGTCAGGGTCTTCATGTAGCACTGTTGTTGAGCCTTGACGATGTTCAGCACCAGCAGCATCTTCCTTCGATGCGGAGACAACGACAACATCAACCGCAGACAGATCCTTACATGGTTGTTGTCGTTGTGGGATTGTGTCTGGCTTCGATGTGGGGACGGTGACAGCATCAACCACAGACATATCCTTACATGGTTGTTGTTGTTGTGGGATTGTGTCTGGCTTCGATGCGGGGACGATAGCATTAACCGCAGACATATCCTTACATGCTTCTTCTTGTTGTGGGATTGTGTCTTGCTTCGATGCGGTACTATCGGCCACGGCAACAAATTCAACGATCTTCTCAACGTGGCCACGACAACATCATCAAAAGGAGACACACCCTTAGCTTGTTCTTGTTCTTCAGGGATTGTGTCCATCTTTGATGCTGCACTCTCGGCCGCCGGTTCCACCGGGTAGGGGATTTCGTTAACAAGAGAGTAAACGATGTTCTCAACCGCGGCAATGGCAACATCATCTAAGATCTCCTCCACCGTCATGGCCATGCCATCAACGGTGACAGACTCAGTAACAGCATCAGCCGCCGATGGTGTTGCTATTGTTTCATCGTCAACCGGCGGTGGAGACAGAGGCAATATTGTTCTCATCTTTTTCACAAGTCTCTTAGAATATGACCGTCTTGGAATGGCCACCCCGATGATGTCGTCGTCGTCAAATTTCGATGCCTCGTTCGTCCCGGGTGCTTCATTTCTTTGGAGGGACAGCGCAGTAGATTGTGAATGTCCTTCCAGTGCCTCCACCCGAGCGAAAAGCCAAGGAAACCCGATCATCAATATCTGGCACGCCTGCATAAGAATTGCAGTGACATCTTCGCCTAGTGCCGTCGGTGGGGCTGCCATGGTCAGGGGGGCTGCCACAATTGGGGGGGACTGTCATTGTCGTGGTCGGGGGGGGGGGGTTGTTGCAATCTGGCGGGGTAGGTGAGGGCTTCTCCGTCGTCGATGAATGCGTGGGCGTGGTGGGGGCTGGAAGTAGGAGAGCAGGCGTCGGCAGCGCACGATAGAGGCTGCCCTCTCATCCTGCCGACGAGCAAGTGGTTCTAGAGCAATACCATCCATCCGTCGGTTGGCCCCAACAAATATTTCTTTTTCAGCATTCGCCAAAACTAGCTCAGGAAACTAACATATGTAAACCAAACAATTTCAGCGAAATCATTCAGTTTAAACTATAAAAACTACATTTAAACATAGTTTTTATATATTTAAACATTATAGAATATATTTAAACAGAGAACAAAATATTTAAACTTTATGAATAAATTTTAAACTGTAAATAATAAAGTTAAACACTAAATAATATGTTTAAACATTAAAGACTTCTGTTAAACATTGTCCATGATTTATTACCTTTTTTCCTTCGAGCGATGACAAGCTGGTTTCTATCGTCGCTTGCTTCCGGTAAGTACTTTCACCGTAGCACAACATCTTTGGGATCTTGCCGAAACGGACTTTCTTTCCGGTTTCGGTCAGCTCGTAAAACCAGATGTTAAGCGCGACCGAGCAACCCTTAATATACCCTGTGTTGGTCTTCTTCCCGGTGCATCTATCTTGCACTCGAGCGGCTGCTTGTGGAATGTCCTCCATAAGCCATTTATGCGTCGCGTGTGCCCATGCGTATCGCACCATGGCGGGTAGAGCATCGACTTAATCAACGATCCAGTTCAGAACCGAGCATGATGTATTTGGGAAGATGACTGTACCCATGAGGTGCAGCATCAGGAGTTTGACAAAATTTTCTTCTTCTCTCCTCTGTCGATCAAGTTGCACAAGAGTGTTCTTGATGGAGTCTCTGTGTCTCTCGTAGTTTTTTGATAAATACCTCCCCTTGAACGCTAAGCGGGTTTTCTTCTTCTGAAACACAACTGTGTCGCCATCGCAATGCAGACCAAGAACGAGGGCCACATCTTGAGGCCTGAAACTCAGCAGGCTTTCCCCTATCCTGAATTTATTGGTGCGGCCATCGTACCTTTGTAATAGAGAATCAAGAAGGGCCCTCTCTTGGAATATAGCTTCCAGCTCAGTGAATGCTGCAAACGGTGTCCTTCGGATGATCTCCCAGTGTCGAGGGCTCATGTTATCTTTCAATTCAGCTAAGGTCTCCACTACCGGTGTCAAATAGCATCGCCCATTAACTAGGTTGACTGCCATAATCACAAGCCTGCGACAATAGCAGCACATTCAACATGCAGTATTCACAAATGTTTAAGCGGAAATATAAGGTTTTAAATGGTAACCCCTCAATTTTTAAACAGAGATATCAATTGTTAAACAGAGACAACAATACTTAAACAGAGACAACAAAATTTAAATGGTAACATCTCATTCTTAAACGTAAACCTCATTTGTAAAAATGCAACCATATCAAATGAAAGGGGAAATGTACATTATAAATATTACACAAATCATAACAATCGAAAACCCTATTTCGATAGTGTATACAGACGAAAATGCAAAACAAAACAAAACCCTAGCTGAGAAATTGCCCTGCAGACTAACAAAACCCCAGCCAAGAAATCTTTCTTTGTAACAGAATAGTTAACATAAAACCATACTCAATACCTTAGATTGCAAACTGATGAAATGCCAACTATTTTGCGCGGGACTTCTCCTTCGAGATACCGGTGGAAAGGGAAAAGCTGAAATTACAGAGGCTGCGCCGGTAGAGACAACTTCGGAAATGGAAAAGCTGAAGACGCGAGTTGAGACAAAACTCTATGTATACAGCTCCAGTAAATTCGTCTCTTGGGGTTACCCTACGGAAAACCCCCTCACTTCCTCTCAAACCTCCGAAATGGCTGCAGCCACGACTCCCCATGCAAGGGCATTTCCGTCCATAAAATTGGAAAATCACTCCGTTGACATCCGTTATATGCTTTGGGGGTTTGAAAAACATATAGTTTAAAAGGAAGGGGTTTTTAGAGATTGCAAAACTAATGGGGTGTTTTTTGGCAATATTGCAAACTTAGGGGTTTTTTTTGGCAATTTCCACTAGAAAGGAAATACATCTCAAGTTTGTACTTTTTAAAAATATATATGTATATATGTTATAATATATTTGCTATGCCTCATGAGGTGGGTTAAAAAATCACATGTTTTATGACTAACTCCACTAACCACTCAAGCACAACTCCATCACACACTTTTATGTATAAAAAATAGTTTATTTTACATTAGTTTAATTATAGAAAAATCGATACTTTCAAATCTTATAGTGCCTGAAAGATAGTGTGTCCGGGGCCGAGGGGGGCTTCAGCCCCTGCTAGCCCCCCTTGGTTCCGCCCCAATGCCCACCAGAGAATAAACCAACATCAATAGTTCACATATCTTAATGATAACCTCACTTGGTTCAAATTAAACTTGGGTTTTGTAAACATTGACTATATATTTTCTTCAATCTTCGTTGCTTTTAGTCAAAACCTTTCATTTTTCTTCATCCTAATTGAACTACATTAATAACTTTTATAGCTCTGTTGTTTTTTAGTTAAATCCTTCATTTTTCTTTAGCCTTGAGCTAGATACAATAACTTCTATATATCTTTGTAGTTTTTGTCAAAATCTTCATTTGTCTTTAGTCTTGAACTATAATAATAACTTTTATATGGTGCTAGAGATAAAGAACTTAAATTAAATACCAGTTAATATTCAAACATACATAACATAAGCCTTTGCTTTTATATATATATATATATATATATATATATATATAACAAAGTTAAAGATATACTGTATGTGGGGTAGCTAAAACGTCAGACATATATGGTGTGGATATGGTTGTCTTCTTTCTTTCTGATGAGGTGGTTGTAACTTGTAATGCTGTGAAATTTTATTTGATCAAGTGGGTTAATGAAGTATCAAAGCAATTTTCCTTTGTCGATTGAAAACCTCAAAACTTTTTAATCAAGATCATTAAGATTCTTACGAAAAACTTGATAAATTCACAGCCGCATAGTATCATGATAAAGTTTCAGAATCAACACCTTCCCTTTCTTTATTACTTTTCCCTTTGTTTTGCGGGGAAAAAAGCTGCAAGGAAAACAATTGTTGGGACGCAGTGGTTAACCTGGTCCATAGTCCCACATCGCCTATGAGAGCCAATCTCCCTAGCCTTATATATCCTAAGTCAATTCTTCCCTCTAACAGCAGTTATGGAGAAGTTAGGGCGGTGGGTCCCTATGTAACATGGTATCAGAG
Source organism: Dioscorea cayenensis subsp. rotundata (assembly GCF_009730915.1). Classification (NCBI taxonomy): domain Eukaryota; kingdom Viridiplantae; phylum Streptophyta; class Magnoliopsida; order Dioscoreales; family Dioscoreaceae; genus Dioscorea; species Dioscorea cayenensis. The sequence continues at coordinate 15,101,443 of NC_052478.1, forward strand.
CTACTGTTTCGATCGGCTGTGACTAGGATCTTGGGTCCCACATCCGCTGTGGGCCCAGGGGGGTGTTGGGACGCAGTGGTTAACCTGGTCCATAGTCCCACAACACCTGTGAGAGCCAATCTCCCTAGCCTTATATATTCTAAGCCAATCCTTCCCTCTAACTGCAGTTATGGAGAAGTTAGGGCGGTGGGTCCCTATGTAACATGTTAGAAGAAGGAAGAAAAAAGAAGAGAAGAAGTGGATCAATGCTCATCTCATGCATCAACAAGTGTGATCATGGGGCTTCATATAGAAGATAAATATATAGGTATACGCATGTATATACATACATACATCTAACATATACATACACACATCTAACACCCCCTCTCAAACTCAAGGTGGATCATGCGTCTTGAGTTTGGACAACATAAATAGATGTTGATCACGTGTCTGTGCTTTAGTGAAGAAATCAGTCACCTGAACCTCGGTAGGAAGATAATGGAGCGACACAGTATGAGCACGGACATGACAACGAGTGAAGTGTGCATCCACACCAATGTGTTTGGTCAGCTCATGCTTGACCGGATCAGCAGCAATCTGAAGGGCTCCTGTATCGTCGCAGTGAATAGGAATAGGAGAATGGATCGGTACACCAAAATCCCCTAGAATGGAGAGAGTCCAAAGCACCTCCTGTACTGTAGAAGCCAAAGCACGACCCTCGACCCTCGAGACTAGACTTGACAACGATCTGCGTTTTCTTAGTCTTCCAAACAACAAGTGAAGACCCAAGAAAGATACGTGAGCTAGTGATGTAGACCCGATCATCGGGAGCTGGCCCAAGTAGCATCGGAATAGGCCTCAGAGTGAAGAGTGGACTGGTGTGAGTAGAACAAACCACGCGAGAGCAAGTGCCACGAAGATATCGCAGATGACTCAAGAAGATGTCCATAATGAATGTAGGTGGGAGCCACAACAAACCGACCGAGAATGTGCACAGCATGAGAAATGTCGGACGTGTAACGAGAAGATATACTAAGCTACCAACAAGATGCCGATAGCTAGTAGGATCCGGTAAGGGAGTCCCATCGAAGCACGAGTCGCAAAATGCAACTCCATCGGTGTAGCGGCAGTACGAGTATCGGTCAAGCCAGAGCGAGCAAGAAGATCAAGAGTGTAACGCTGTTGAGATAATCGATAACCATCAGTATGAGATGTGATCTCGATACCCAGAAAATAACGAAGCGGACCTAGATTAGTCATCAAGAAGGTCTCACACAGTTTCTGCTTCACAAAAGTAATATGAGCAGAATCATCACCAGTAAAAATCATATCATCCACATACAGAAGAAGAATGGTCCGGCCATGAGATGAAGAATGAATAAAGACTGTCGGATCATGGATGCTCGGAGTAAATCCAACAGCCTCAACAACTGTGCTGAACTTCTCAAACCAGGCACGATGAGCCTGCTTGAGACCATAGAGAGCGTGACGAAGGCGACAAACAGATCCTGGAGGCACCTGAAGGACAGGAGGAAGAGTCATGTAGATCTCCTCTTTCAGGTCCCCATGAAGAAAGGCGTTCTTCACATCAAGCTGATGAAGAACCCACCGACGAACAGCGGCAACAGCAACTATTGTACGAACAGTGTGCATATGGGCCACGGGGGCAAAAGTCTCCTCATAGTCACGACCATACTCCTTTTGGAAGCCGCGAGCAACAAGACGCACTTTATAGCGCTTGAGGGATCTATCAGAACGGGTCTTCACACGATAAATCCAGCGACAAGTAATGGGAATGGCATGGGCAGGAAGAGGGACAATATCCCATGTGTGAGTCCGAGACAAGGCATCAAGCTCCTCAGCCATGGCGGTCCGCCACTCAGGGGATCGAACCGCTTCCCTGTAGGTACCTGGCTCAATGACATCTGAGATACTAGTGCTACAGGAAGCATTACAAATAGGTGGATGTAAAGTGGAGCGATCTCGTAAAGAGTAAGGAGGAGAGGATACCTCAGGAGCTGGATCGATAGTAGGAGAGGCGTCAGAGAGGACCGACACTGGTGAAGTCAAAGTGGGATCTCGACGATGGTAAAATAAATGAACTGGCGGATGAGCAGGAGGAAGTGAAGAAGAAGAGGTAGATACGGCAGGAGACTCAACAGATAGTGGAGAAGGAAGATCAAGAGAGAAGTGACTATGAATCTCTGGAGAAGGGAGGAGAGGAGGAGCGTAAGTCATAGGGGAAGTATCTGCAGGAGAAAAGGGAGGGAAAAGAAAAGAGAGAGAGACCGAAGGAGAGGGAGACTCAGTAGAAGAAGGAGAGGTATAAAAGGGTTTGGCTTCATCAAATGTGACATCTCGAGAGATACGAATACGACGGGTAACAGGATCATAGCAACGATAACCTTTATGCTCAAGATTATATCCCAGCAAAATACAAGAGACGGACTGGGCGGTGAGCTTGGTCCGCTCCCGAGGTGAGAGCAAAACAAAACAACGATAACTAAAAACACGAAGATGATCATAGCGAGGAGGTGTACCATAAAGATACTCTCCTGGGCTGCGATCATGCAGATGAGAGGAAGGTTGAAGGTTAATTAGATAAACAGCGGTACTAACAGCATCAGCCCAAAAGTGAGGAGGGAGAAAAGCACCAAGTAGAAGAGCATGAGCCGTCTCTAAGATATGACGATGCTTGCGTTCAGCTACCCCATTCTAAGGATGAGCCCCAGGACAAGATAATTGAGGCAAGGTGCCCTCAGAAGATAAAAGAGCACGAAAAGCCTGAGAAATATATTCACCACCCGAGTCAGATCGAAAGATCTTGACTGAGGTAGCAAATTGGGTGTGAACCATGGCTATAAAAGATCGATAAATAGACAATAACTGACTACGATTATGCATAAAGTAGATCCAACTAAAGCGAGTTTAATCATCAATAAAAATAACATAATAGCGGTTACCTCCTTTAGAAACAAAAGGAGCATGACCCCAAACATCAGAATGAATAAGTTTAAAAAAAGAAGTAGTCTGAGATACACTCATAGGATAAGGACGTTGGAGCTGATTATCAAGCTTACAGCCAACACAGACAACATCGGAGGAAGGAGAGATAGCTCCTAAGATGGCAAGACGAATAAGAGATGACAGATGAGAGGAACACAAATGACTAAGACGATGATGTCACATATGATGAGATAAAACGGTAGCATGACAGTGATGAACAGGCTTAGCGGAAGAGGACAAATGAAGAGTATCCAACACATAGACTCCATCATGGCGGCGGCCAGCTCCAATCACCTTCTCACTGTGATCCTGCACACGACATGAGGTACAGTCAAAAATAACCTGACAGCCATAATCAATAAGCTGACTAACAGACATAAGGTTCATGGATAAATAAGGAACATGAGAGACAGAGGGAATAGAGAAGAAAGTAGAAGAAAAATGGCCAGTAGATGAAATAGGGAGGAGGGTGCCATCAGCAGTACGAACTCGTGTAATATGTAATGGTGGACGTGAATGGTGAAGATAAGTGGTATCAGGAGTCATGTGAAGAGAAGCACCAGAATCAAGAAGCCAGAGAGGACAGGAACTACCTGGAGCAGAAGGAGGAACCTGAGCTGACCGTGCATGGGCAGAGGAATCTGCGAGATGAGACTGCTGAAACTGTCGAAACATCGCTAACAACTGATGATCGGCAGGAGACAGTGAAGGAGAAGATGATGTAGCCAAAGACGGTGGAGCAAGAGAGCCCTGGACAGAATGTGCCTGCTGATGGGAGTTAGGCAGCGATAGAAGAGGTGGTGAAGGAACTGAACGCGGAGGTCTACGCTGCTTCTTCCGACATTCACGCTCAAGATGACCAAACATACCATAGTAGTGACAAATCACAGTGCGTTTCGGCCGTGTAGAAGAAGGCCGAGATGAGACAGAAGGAGCCGGGGGTCTAGTAGATGAAGACGAAGAGACAGGAGAAAGGCGAGGTACAGCAAGAGCACTACCTCCCCCTGTAATGGAAGCCCGGAGATGAGTTTCCTCAGCACGAACAAAAGTGAAAGCATCATCCAAAGAGTAGACCGAGGGGGCATGCAGTAACTGAGCCCGAGTTTGCTTAAACTCAGGATGAAGGCGCATAATGAACTCATACATACGTCGTGTCCCATCATGACTACGGTGACGTGAGCAAGACTCAGAACAAGTAAGGATCTGGGTAGCATGAGTAGCACAGTAAGGAGGAGTCAAAGCATCAGTCTGACGCCATAAGGCACAATACCGACTATAGAACTGGTCGACAGTATCCTCGCTCTGCTGAAGACTAGAGAGAGACTGATATAAGGTGTAAAGTTGCACCTGACTGGAACTACAATAGCGACGCTCAAGATAGTCCCACATCTCCTAAGCAGTGGGAAGATTAGCAATCTGAGTACGAATATCAAGAGTGACCGTCTGACAGATCATCATCTTAGCTGTAGAATTGTCAGCAGCCCATTTCTCAAACTGCTGCTCAAAGGCCGTGAGAAGAACAGAGGCCTCGGTGGAGGGAATGGTGTCAGGGATAGAAGGGGCAGTAGGAGTAGTACCTGTACCGTCAACGTGACGAAGAACACGGATGCCATTAAGAATTCGCTTGATAGTGAGCCGCCATGCAATGTAGTTGGTGCCATCAAGAACAACATCGGAATGATGGAGATTGCGATGACGCAGCTCAGGTAGCACCCCACTGAATCCATATCCATCCATATTATATATATATATATATATATATATATATATATATATATATATATATATATATATATATATATTACTATTATTATTATTATATATATATATATATATATATTTTTTGAAACAGTCACTATCTGATTTTTCTTTTTTTTAAATTAAATAATCACACTTGTACAGTACCAATCAAATCAATGTTGTTGCTTTTGAAGACATGGAGGCTCTTCTATTTGGCATCTTGTGGTTTGAAAAAGGCTCAAAGCCTTGATTCAAGGAAATTCAAAGATGGTGAGAGTCGGGTCGGTCGGGTCCGGTCGTGGAGCATCATCGTCTCGACGAGTCGCGGCGACCCAGCGAGCAAAGACGAGGAAGCTCGCCGTCAGTGGCTGGGGCGCGCAGCTAGAGGTCAAGGCGCACGTGCCGGGTTGTGCAGTCGGGCCGAGCACGCTGCTGGTCGGGGTTGCGCAGTCGGGCTTGGAGCGCGACTGGGCGGCCGGACGCTGGAGTCGGGAGCGCAGCAGGCTGGGTGCGCGGAGCTGGGGGTGCGGAGCTGGGGGCTCGGCAGGCTGGGCACGCGGAGTTGGGGACGTGCGAAGCTGGGGGCGTGGAGCTAGATGCGCAGTAATTTTGTTTTTGTTTTTTTGTTTTTTTGTTTTTTTGTTTTTTTGTGAATGTATGAATGAGGGGATGAAAAAGAAGAGGTATAAGAAAGGAAGGAAGAAGAAAGGACTGGTGAAATGTTGAGTGATCGGAGAGATGGCCGGAGAGATGACCGGAGAGGTGGCCGGAGAAGATGGCCGGAGAAGGAAACCTAGTCTGATACCATGTTAGAAGAAGGAAGAAAGAAAGAAGAGAAGAAGAAGTGGATCAATGCTCATCTCATGCATCAACAAGTGTGATCATGGGGCTTCATATAGAAGCTAAATATACATGTATATGCATGTATATACATACATACATCTAACATATACATACACACATCTAACAATAATAACATTCAGGCTTACAATTTTGCTTCCTTGTTTCATGTACTAACATTCAGGCTAAGAATGTAAGCCCAACAAAGGAACAAGAAGTTTCAAATTGTCAAGATGGTAAGTAAGAAACAATAATTTTGCTTCCTCTAGTTTTTTTGCAGATTTCTTTGTCCCTTTTTACCAGCTCTGATTTCATCTCGAATCAGCTGCACTAATACCGAAAACAAATTACTGTGAAAGAAACATAAAAAAAGCATAGTTTCCTAACATAAAATGAGCAACATCTGACATGAAGGTCTCTGCAAAGCTCTGCAGTCATCTTTAAAGTTGAAATAAAAAAGACACTGACAGGATATTGTAAATATTACAATTCCGATGGGTCATTGAAAGGGATAATGTTTTGTACCATATAAATACAAGTTCCACGCATGCATGTAAACATTTGTCCTCATTTATAAGGTCTCTAAACTTCTACAAATGTTTATGCAATCTAGGCTTCGTATTATGTTTTGGATGTTGTTGTTCTTGCTTCTTTAGTTAATCTGTACCTCCATCAAAAAAAAAAAAAAAACAAAAGAGGGTATCTACAAATGTTTATAAAACAAGTACCAAGCAATGCATGATGACAGTATAAAAACTCTCAATTTAATTATGCAAACAACCGTCAGTAAATTTCAATCATACCACCTAATTTTTTCTCTCCTCACAACTAAAATTTTGCCTGACTTTCACAATCAAATGCTCCAAATAGTGAACTCTAGCAAAGCACTTGAAGAACACACACAACCGAAAAAAAAAAGATGCATTAGTTTCGATCGCAGAAGTATGAGATATCAAGTAAGCAATTTAATTGAGTTGTTTTCCCTGAATGTTAATTTCATTGTGCTTCAGTAGGGTAGTAAAGATAAATTCATTGGTCCAAGAAAACTATATTCATGCCTAACATACTGAGTGGAATTATCTATAATTATCATTGTGTTTGCAATTTGAGATCGTCATACTACATCCTTATGTCACGAAACCACTTAAGGGTTTAGTATAATCTCCAAAACTTTTTAGTTACTTGTGGTGAGATGTGGACTATATTTAGATGAAAATTGAACATATGTAATGATTCACATCCCAATAGCAGATAAAAGGGTGATGGTATTACAAATTTTGAATAAAGATACCTCTAAATATCAGGTTGTAGGAGTGGGAGTTCAATTTCCTAAAATGACTTGCCTTCGGTTTCCACCAAATTCCTCCTCACAAACACTGCAGCTATCAAGCAAAAAGTTCAAAATATAGTGTACAGAACTTGGGGTCCAGTAGCTCCAAGGCTCGCAGGAATAGCAAACCGACAAAGAAATTTATCACCTGGAGAAACAGGACAAGCTCAGTAAATACTATATGCACTAAGTAGACTATGAATATCAACTTTGCAGAAGATTTACATCTTTATCATGGAGTTTTCCAAAAATTAGGGCTTGTGGAACTTGACAGAGAGTTTTCAGATTGACACTCAAGCGCTGGTCTTAGGCTTTGCCTAGGCTAGGCTGCTCAAGCATTTCCTCCAACCTAAGAGGCTAAGACCCTATCTCAGTTTGCCTACAAGGCATCATATCTAAATAAAAATCAAACCACTCATATATATATATATTGAAACTCAAAAAATAAAATAAAAATGAAATGCATTGAAAAGTTAAGAGTAAATATTACTGTAGATCACCTAATTATACCCAATTCTCATTTTGGGTACCAAATTTATATTTGTATCAAAATGGTCACCTCATTTCAATTTGGTTTCAAAAAGATGTTATCCAAAGGAATTCGGTGAAATTATGCTGACGTGGATGCCAACAATCCAACGGGGTCACCATAGTTTCACATCACCCACCCCAATGCCTTGCCACATGGATTAAAATGCCATCACATCACCCTCCCGAATGGCATGACATAAATCCTAGTGGCATTTTAATCAACGTCGTAAGGCCATTGGGGCGGATGATATTGAAATTTGGCAACCACGTTAAATGGGCGATCTCCATGTCAGGATAATCTCACCGGATTCCTTTGGGTAACATCTTTTTTAAACCAAATTGAAATGAGGTGACCATTTTGATACAAATCAAAATTTGGTATCCAAAATGAGAATTGGGTATAACTAGGTGTCCTACATAAATATTTACTCGAAAAGTTAAACTTGTCTATCTAATCCTCATATTATAAAATGAAGTTTTATCAAAAACTCAATAAGTGCACTCAAGAAATTTCCTATAATTTATTACAACATTATAAGCAATACCAACTCAATTCAATAAAACCAAAATTCAAATATTAAAACAATATATTTATATATATGCATATATGTGTATACGTGTATTCCTATAAATTCATACCTACATAAATATATATATATATATATATATATATATTAAACAATATAAAATTGTCAAACAGAAAGACATGAAAAATTCCAGCTGTGGAAAATTGAAAAATTAAAGCTAGAAATTTACCATAAAATTAGGGTTTTGGCGTTGATCTTCGTCAAAGTTTGTTGGATTTGATCAATGGCCATCCTGATGCCGTCCAGAGCTTGCCCAGTGCCACCATTTCGTCATTTCTCTTCTTCCGAAGGGAAATGAAGCACTGCCGACATCCTCCCCCTTGTGCCCTAGCATCCACCTCCACCTCATCCTAAACCACCATGCCACCAAATTAAGCGATCACAAGAGAGATCGGACGGGGAAGAAGAGAGGAGAAATTAATTGGGAATTAAATTGGAAACACATACATATATCGATCTTGGCCGGAGAGAGGTAGGTGATGTCCATGTCGGCGGAGACCTTCAGATCACCAGATGGCGGCGGCGCCAACGAGGTCGATGACGGTGGACATCATTCCAGGGATCCAGTTCCCATCAGAGTCCTACAGATCATCAAGGAGGGTTGGGATGGGGGCTTGGTCACCACGCTCTCCAACCATCTCCTCGCTGCTGCTTCTTTGCTATCGCCATCCTCTTCGCCCATTCTTATCTCGCTCTTGAAATTTAAAACCAATGCAAACTATCTGTTTTACTGGGATCCGCTCAAGTTCTTTTCTTCTAAAAAATATTTGCTGATACTTATCTTTGCTAGGTAATCTGTTGAATGGTGGCTCCAACTTACTTAACCAGAGCAAGAATGTCAAAAGTTTGGCTCTCATGATGTATATTACTCACTTATATGTCAGGATACAAAATCTAAAATTTTTGTTGATTTTTCATGATGAATATTTTCAGGAGATTGATCTAGCTATAGGAACATTGGGCACAATTCAATCAGGGAATACAAAGTTACTGGAAATTAAATAGTTGAAAATTTTATTTTATTTTTTGTGATCTCATTTTTCGTCACAAAAAAAATTCAACTATTTAATTTCTAGTAAATGTTGTCACAAAAAACGAGATTAACACAGTGGTCTTAAAGGCTTTGCTTGTTTAGAGCTCAAATCGAAACCTTCTAAAAACCAATAAGCAAAATTTGTTTAACATATTTTAGGGACCAAATTCGATATGTGTGTGTATATATATATGTAAATGTATTTTTAAAAGAAAAACTATTCAAATTTTAATTCAAGAACCAAAGTGACCATGGGGATCGGTGGCAATTGTTTGGCTTCCTTTAATTCAAGAACCAAAGTGACTCAATTAGCTCTAGATGTAGAGATACATGCTATTAATGGTCACAAGATTTGCTTTTTTTTTTTTCCTTTTTTTTAAATTCTTTTACATAGTTTATGTGACGGATAAGTAATAATTGTTGTTTTGCTTTATCTTTTTTAATCTTCAAAGTTAAATTTATTGAATTTTTTTTCAATGATGGTTATTTGTTAATGTTTTTTTTTCAACACTTTCAATCTTAGGTTCATATATAGTAGGAATATGTTATTTAGGTTTTGATTATGTGTTTTATCCTTTTATTTTGATGATTGTTTATTTATTTAAAACAACAAAAGCTAAATGCAATATGGAACTTGTCTCTCCTCAATTTAGAAGAAATAATGGTATAAAAGTTGTCATTAAATTAGAATTTTTTCTAATTTTTAAAATTTTTTTATTAAATTTTTTTTTTCTGAATATGCAGAATAAGGATCAAAAAGAGGAAATAACATTTAAGTCCTAAACAAGGAGTTAAATTCAAGCAAAAGTTGAAGTTGAAAGCAAAAAAGAACATTCAAATACATAGTGGAGTACTTCATCTCTAAATTTAGGACAATTTTATAATCCTTTTTTTCATTTATAAAAAAGATAATTTCATAATTGTATTTTGGATATTCAAATTTCTAATTTATATTTTCGAGATTAGAATTTTGTATATTTTGACGATATTTATTTATTTATTTTTATATAATATTAAATACTTTTATTTGCTTGTGTGACAATATTTTTGCTAGTAAAAATTTGTCTTTTGTAACAAAAGTATCTAAGATATAACTTTATATTTATCACAAATAATTTAATATATTAGTAACAAAATTAGCGTAATATATAATTTCAATAAAATTATTACTTTTGACAAAAAAGTTTTTCACTATTTTCAATCATTTTAGAGTTAAAAATGTTATTCCAATAAAATAGACTATTATAACCACTTATTTGTCACTGTTGTGTAAATTTTTTTTTTTTTGTGTCAACAATATTGTAACAATAAAATGGTTTATTGTGACGGCTTTTTCATCACTTATTAGCATTTTTCTTGTGTGAACAATGTGTTTACAATAAAATAGACAATTTCAACCACGTATTCATCCTCATGTCTTTTTTTTATGTTAAGAAAATTGACACATGTTTAAAAATTTTCTGTCAACAAAATTGACATAAACAAATAAGGTTATTGTAGCCACATCATCTTGTCACAAATACTAAATTTGTTAATGTTATGAATTTGGTCACAAAATTATAGAGTAATTATGACCATTTGTCTAAAATGATCACTTTTGTATAAGCATCGGAGGTATTTGTGACGGGAGGTGATAACTTCTAAAATTTGCTAATATTACTAATTGCAACTTAAATTACTACTTTTAGTGATAACTATTGTTATCACTAAAAAAACAATTTGTTACAGTGTGATGGCCCAATCTTCATAGCGTAGGATCAAGGTAAAGGGATAACTAGCTGCGAACAACCGGGGTGGATACAACCCATGAGTTGGGGAGAGACGATTTGAAGATTCAAGTACTCTGGCCTGCTGACCAAACAATCACAGAACCACAAAGTATAAACTAATCCACATAAAAAGCCAGGAAGCGTCGAGCACGAATTAGGGGAAGCCAGAACTTTTCTCTCCCGAATCCGTGAGAACTCACAAAAACAATGGTGGAAGACAACTCTTGTTTTTTGAATAATAAACAAAATTGGATCATCCCAAGGGAGAAGGTACAAGGCTATTTATAGCCAACTTAAATTTGGGATACAAGAAAACTATTTTATTAAAATTTGCTAAAAAATTGGTCTAAACATAGGAATGGTAAATCGTGGTACTGTAGCACATGAATAGCAATTATTATGGCAAGTGCAATCGCTCCAACCTTAAACTTGGAATACTTCAATTACTTGATTTCTCGGCTGATTGGGATTTGATTGGTTTCTTTTTATTATTTTCATAAATTCTTGGTTGGTTAGGATTGATTTTATCTCCTTTCATTAATTATGTTTGTGTAAGAAAAAAAGATATTGGGGTGGTTTGACGTAAAAAGAAACCACATCTCCCTTTGTTTTATGTGGGGCTAGCAAAGATAGGAGTAGTTTCCTCCTTGGGAGCACACGTGAGTGTGAGCCCCACATGTGTCGTAGCTCCAAATGTTCCTCTCTTGCTATACTCTTGTTTGGCTAAGTTTGGAATTAAGTTCTCGATTCTGATACATCTAAGTATAATTAAAGTATAAAAAATTTGGAAGTACCACCATATCACTATAATTTGATAATAAGCTCAAGTTAGTGTTCACCTAGTTTTGGATTTGTTTAGCATAGCTTCATGTAAATTGTCCTTGATATGTTTTCTCTTTCATGCCAGATGGTGTAGATGGTGGTTTAGTAGCCATGGGTGTGATGCCCTCATCAACTGGCCATACCAATTAAAGTTGTGGAAAGGGCGGTGGATGTTGTAAATGCTTCAAAAAAGTCTTCCTTTGTCGGTAGGGTCTCGAATGGTAAGACGGGATCTAATCATAGGAGATGGACGAGTGGACAAGACATGTGAGAACGGCTACTGGAGGATATTGTTCACTTACTGGTAAGGGTGAAGCCTCAATACAAGCCAGTGCTGATGCAGCTAAAGGAGGTCCACAAGGTCCACAAGATGTGTGTGTGTGTGTGGGGGAAAGGGGATTAATTTAGGTTTTTGTGTTGATATCTGATTTGGATCCGGATCAAATTAATTAGATGGATCCTAGTTATTTAGTTAACTAGTTTTGATTTGTTTTTTTATATATTTTCTAATAATATTTTAATCTTAAAAAATCCACTTCAACACTAAGGATGGAAAAACTAATAATGTCTGTTTGTGAACTGAGATTTCTCAATTAAAACAATATAAATACCTCTTGTGGTGAAACAAAAATTAAAGGGGCAATCTAACCTGCTTCATTAGAATACCAAATACGGGTTTAAAAAAATCAGTTATAGGACGGAATCTCTTGTTCTTTTAAAATATTAATCTACATTACACATGCAAATAGAGAAGCAAACATCTATCATGCATGTACTACTCTTCCTTCGCTGTATGTGATTAATGGAATACCTATTGGTAAGTAAATTATCAAAAACATAGTACAAATGCACTTATACACGTGTGTGTTAGCTTGCCAAGCTACGTACGCTATCGCCTTACGAAATTTAATTGACTATTCATCTCAGGTTGGATGTATATATACTATGCTATAGCTATATATAAACTCAAAGACTACGGAAGTTTTTGATGCTCTATTGATCGACCTCTTTGTCTACCGTCTCCTTTAATTATTAATGTTATCTGGCATTTGGCAACCACAGCACGCACATAGCCAAAAATACGTTTCAACATATGGGACAGGTCCACGCTAGCCTTCATGGTGGAAATTCAGTTGCTTATTCATAAGCTTAAGCGCTAACTAATGATACGTCATTGCCTGCATATAGATATATATCCATGCAATTATAATCAAAGTTTCTGATGAACTTCTGAAAGACTATCGGTACAACGAGTCAAGCATAAAATGCATCATGTGCACCATGTCGTAGAGTGTCATATATAGAGTGACGTGGGTACATGCATGGGCATGAGATTTCCATATTATAAAAAAACGTGGCTGACATCGTCAACTTTTGTACTGCTGGCATCATTAATTGAGCCTTATTTATTAGTGTTTTCTTGAAACTTCTTTGGTTTTTCCTACTAAATACTTCTATTAGCGTGGATTGATTCAGTTTGCTAATCTCTTTGAATTTAAAGATCAGATAAATTTAATAAAGACTGTCAAGAGTCAGATTTTATGTTATTTTGAACTTTAGCAAGCACGTTTTAAAAAATTCATTAAAACCCTTAAGTATTTAGTTATTTCTAATAATTGTTTCAAAACTATATTGTTGATATATATTATCATTTATCATTTTATAAATAAATCTATTTTGGATTAAAATTATTTGGAAATTTTAATTGTTATAAAAATAAAATATAATTTCTTCAGAAAAATTATTTTAAAATAGATTTAATTTAAAAAAAAAACGTACATCCCAAAATAAGAAATGGCACCCATCTCATTTTTTTTTAATATATATATATATATATATCCATTTATATATTTACCAAACTTAGAAAGAGATTTTAAATCTGTTATAAATTTCTATGGTGAAAAAAATGATATGTATTTTCAAAATTTTTCAGAAAATTTATTTAAAAACCATTCAATATTTAGATATTTATATTTATTTTTTATAAAATAAATTGTATATATATATTATGATTTTATAAATATATCAATTTCAGATTAAAATTATTTGGAAATTTTATAAATAATTTAAATTATAAATAGTTATTATAATTGATATCGAGACTGTTAAATTTGATGACGTGGATTTGTATTATATGACAAGCCAAGGTGTGACATGACAAGAGAATGGTGACGTGGCATGTGATGTCTCATCAAAGGAAAATGTGACTATGATGATGATGATGTGGTGAAATATTAATGAAGCTTCAAGGATTATGAAGATCAAGGTAGAGAATTTATTTAGTAGATATTTCTCTCAATGGAATCATGTGATGTTCAACTATTTTAAGAAAGTGCATCAAGACTAAAGGATCTCTTCAAGAAAGGTAAGTTTTATTTTAGGTATGATTGTCTATCCTTGGTAAGATCCGGAATGACAATTCATATCTTTGATAGAACTCCTTTTTAAAAAGATCTATTTGAAGAGAGAGGAATATTCTATCATTGGCAAGTATTCAAGATCATGAAGATTGTATGAAGCTATTAGAAGACACAAGTTAAACTTGGTATGAAGCTATTAGAAGACATAAGATTTAGTTTGGTGTGAAGCTATTTGAAGACACAAACTAAATAAGGTAAGAAGACATGCCAAGAAGATTATCAGACCATATTTAGCAAACTCAATTTCAAGGAAGATCCAAGAGCTATCTATGGATGGAACTATTCATGGAGACTAGTCATGTGAGGAGATTGATTGAAGATTGTATGAGATATGATTAGAGATTTGGAGATCCAAGCATGGATGATTGAAGATCATGCTTGAAGATATTGAAGACTAAACTTGGATGAAGATGAGATCAAGTTTAGTAACAATATTTTCATGAGTCAAACGAAGATCATTTGGGAAGACCAAACTTGGGCCAAGTTTGGAAAGAAGATCTGGAGATCTTCGGTGGCTATCTTTGGTGAGATGGTCGCGTGTCCCTTGGTGGGCACGCCCCTCTGGAGAGCGAGACCTTCTGAAGTGACGTGAGGAAGGAAGCAGCTGCAGACAGAAGGAGCTCGGGTCGAGTCAACTTCTACGAGGTGGACTGAAGGAACCGGGAGGTTGAAGGTGGCAGATTCGGGTGCATCTGGCTAGAACTCAATCATGATCGGTAAGATGGGCCATGTTGCAACACTTTGGAAGGTGTCCAAGTTAGGAAGCCGCGGAGAATTCTACAAGAGGTAACTTTATTAGACGTCGGTGCGTCTATATAAGAGATCCTGCTTGAAGATTTAGGATGAGCCAACCAGTGAGAGACTCTTGGGTGAGAGTTGAGTGAGTGGCCGTCAGGTAATCTAGAGAGGATATTCTTTGTATTGAAAAAGTGAGTGAGTGTTGTACTCCTTGTTCCTATACCTCCTTTAGTGGATTGTTTCTCCGGGCCTGACCCCAGATGTAGGGAAGATTGTGCCGAACGGGGTTACCAATTTACTTGTCTCCTTTCTCTTGATGCTTGATTGTGTGTGTATTTGTTTAATCTTTGAGTGAGTTTTTGAGTGAACTTAGCACATCACACCTCACCGGAACCATCAAAGACAAAATATATAAATTTTTAAAAATAAAAATTTATTTTAAGATGGATTTAATTTTAATCATGTACATCCAAAACGGAGAAATGGCTTTTTAAAATTAATTTTATTTTTTAATATATATACTAAAATTTTTAAAAAAATTAACTTCATTTATAAATTGAATTTGTAATAGATTAGAAATAGAAAACAATTGTGTAACTTTTTTTCCCTTTATAGTGAAGCCACATCTTAAGCACTGGGCAGTGCTGCTGACCGGAAACTCTAATCGTTAGGTATATATCTCTAATATAATTGAAATTATATATACTCCCAAATATATATATATATATTATATATATATATTAAAAAAAAAACCTCGGCAGCATGAATCCTTCCGATTAGAAGACTCGGCCTCAACAAATTTCACAATGTCCTTTAGTTCTCTACAAGTTCATCACTACCCGATGAGTCCCTACTTATGTAAAGTAATACCCCCACTCATCCTTGTTTTTTTAAATTACTATTTTACCTCTAATTTATTTATTTATTTTGTCATTATACAAACTCCCGGTGGCCATCAAACCAGATAATGCGAGATTGAGCAAGCTCACCTAACAACGAGGTGCCATAGTAGCTCACTAAGATCATACTAACTAAGGTGCTTAACTAAAAGAAGACAAGTGCTAGATGTGATACCTTGCCCCTCACTCTCCTTCCTGGTTATTTTTCTTTGGTAGTTATTAGGGTAGAGAGTTTTCACCATATTTTTTAGTTTAGTGGGAGTAATTTAAGTAATTATCACCCAAGCTAACTCACTTATGTCTTTTTCTTAAATGTACAAGGGTGTTGTTGTTTTTTGCCAAATACTTATTCATTCTAGTTCATCTTTCAAAAGCATGAGGATAACTTAGTCATTTCTTGAAGTCTATGGCATTTTGGTTGATATGTTGAAGTCATGGAGACAAAAGGGTATTTCTCCTTAAATGCTCATCCATATTTTGAAATTCACTTTTCCTAAGAGCCTAAGCCTTCTAAGTCTTCTCTTCTTCACTCTAATGGCTGATATTCTCCTAATCTTTGGCCAACTTTATTTGCTTTGAATTTAGAAGGCGGGGAGCACTTGAGCAAGGGAAAGACTGTGGAGGAAGCTTAACTACCTTTTGCTCTTCATTGTTGTGAGTGAACTTGGGTATTATCAATGCACATCTTCTTTAAGGATTTAAATGATAACCATGCTTTCTTAAAATGTACATATATCTATTTTGTATTATTTATTACTTGGCTCTAACTAATTAGAGCATAGTTGGTTGGGAATATGATTCCTTTTGAAGTTAAGATATAATTTATTTTGTCCAACTCGATTTCAGTCCCATTTCATGTACTTTAGACCTATGTTGACATACTTGCAATCCTTCGCAAGTTTTCGACCATTCACTTAGGTAGTGTTTGGATAGTGGGATATTGTATTCCATAGATGGGGGATATCCATGGATGGGAATATCCATGTTTAAATGTTTGTTTGGTGAGATTTAATCGTAAGAATAAAGATTGTTTGGTGTTTGGTTAGAGGGATAAAAATATATAAAGTTTTGGATATCCATTTTTGAATGTTTGGTTGGATGGATATGGGAGTGTTATGATAACCCTAACCATGAGGAGGTGAAGTTACCTCTTTATTTAATTAATAATTTTTTAAAATATTTTCAAATTGTTTAATTAAATTCAATTATAGTGGATTACTAAAGAAATTTATTTTTAAAATATTTTAAGTAAGTATTTGATTTAAATAATGGATATTAATACATAAATTTTTTATTTATTTAGCATCAAATATTTTTAATGGATTATTAATGAATAACATAGCAATTTCTTATTTAACTTAATTTTTTGAATTTAATTTAATTTAAAATATTGAGATAAACATTTAAAAATTGAAGTAATTAATAAAATCATAATGTAAAGAAACTAAATGTATTCTAGATTTTATTGATTATGATTATTGACCTGGAAAATCCATGATACTTTTCAAGCAGTTTGAAGTTTTGTGTATTTTGTTTATGGCAGAATGTTAAAAACTAAGAATGTATTTATACAACAACAAAACACATTGCTTAAAATAAAACAATAAGCTCTCTATGAAAAACTCTATAGATACCAAGTATTAAGAGACTCATCAGCGTTGGCAATTTGGAATTCCCAAATTCAAAGCTTGATAATTAACTCAGACCAGCTTGATAATTAACTCAAATCCACATGACCAGCTAATGACAAAATGATTATAGATTAAGACAATGAAAATATTAGCATTACAATAATTCAATAAGCCTCAAAATATAGTTCCAATCTAATAGCATTACACAGTAATAACAAATCCAACACCATAAGTGAAGCTATAAGTTTACAACCAAGTTATAAAAAACATTAACAACATAATGGCGTAGTTCAAAACTAAAAAACACAAGTGATCAACCCTTAGGCAAAACACATGCCATGTTTACAATCCCAAACTAAAAAGCTTGTCCTGGCGGTCCTACAAGTTCCTCTACCATGTATTGGCGGAGAATATCTAGTGCGCCCAAAAATTTGAATGTTCAGGTCTCACTATGTGCATAATATGAATAAACTTTGGCCACATCACATGTTGAGTAACCAACTGCATGCTTCACTTAACTTGGTGGTAAGAGTGACTGGGTTATGCTCCTCAATTGCAAGTGCAAGTCTATTCATTTTTGAACCTATAGTTTGTGCCAAGGCACAATCAGCACTAGCATCTCTTTTTTTACTTTTCTTTCTTGTTTGCGCTTCATGAGAGGTATGCGCTTGTGAGCTATTTGATGTCGGTGAGGGTGTCTCAAACCCGTAGTTATTGTCAAATTGTCCATGTCCAAGATTCTCTAGTGTCAATCCAATATTAAAATTATCTTGTGAAAAGTTTGGTACACCATCATCAGTTGGAGGTGTCTCAACACTATGTGAGCAAAACGCCCTGTTGCATGATCATTGCCACAAACAACTTCAAGCAAATCATAGTCTTCAATGGGTTTATTTATATATAGTTTTTCATTTGGATGGATCTATTAACAAAATAATAAAAATTATCATTAATGTTAGACAAATATAAACAAACTGTAACTGGTAACCACAAAATTGTAAGACATAAAGAGCATACCATCAAATATGTCATGCATTCCTCTTCACCCATAATTATTTTCTTGTTTTCTTCATCCCAACCCACACCACTCATCTCTCAAAGTCTTCTAATTATAGCCCATTTGCGCTTTAATGTTGGGAGATGGTTATGTATGTTAGTCTCGGTACAGTCTTTAACAAAATTCTCTCTCAAAGCATGTATGACTTCATGAATTGCTTGTAGTTTGAATGTCTTATCACACTTCAGACCATTTTCCACATGTGTTGCCATAAATTGCAAGAAAAACTTGCTTTCACTCGGTCTCCATCGCATATTACCTACATTCTTCCTACTGCTTGATGAATGACTACCAGCTTCCATTTTTTCCTGTTATATTGCAAACACACATTCATATACAAACCTTTATATAGTAATGAAAATATAGAATACTTGGTCTTAAGAATTCATTCATAGCAACTCTATTAATTATTCAACATCGGCAACAATGTAAGAATTCACAATATATGAAAACCAAAGCAATTCAACATCAAACTACAATGTGTGGTAAACAGAAATACAGATAAACATAAAAAAAATAACATAACATATCCTTGATAAATACATTTATCTATTGTTCCACATATCATGCATTATCTGATCCCTTTTGTCCAACAACTCCCTAACATCTTCAAGTTGCCCTCTCCTTGAAGCATGAACTCTTATCTCTTGTTCTTATTCCTCCTCGGAGGGTATCAATCTGTCACCACCCTGTCTAATAATAATATATTGTGAAGAATGCAACATGCAACACTAGGTCAACTTAGGTACTATATGGAAAGAAGGGCCTAGATGTGAGAATCTTAAACCAACTTTTCGAAGACCCAAATGCATGCTCAACTAAAATACGCGCTGACAAATGCCTATGGTTAAACAACTCCTTAGGGTTTTCAGGAATACGTGACCCGAATTCCATCAAGTGATATCTAACACCTCTAAAAGGTGCAATAAATCCAGGACTTGTAGCATATCCTGCATCGACGAGGAAATATTTTCCAGAACAACAAAATGATATAGAATTATGCTATATACTATAATAACAGTTTATGTTTTGTATATTAATTAGTAAATAAATAATAACATATACCTTGTGGCACTTTAAGACCATTGGATCTTTCTAAAGCATCATCCAAGACTATTGCGTCATATGCAAACCCTTCCCAACCAGCAAGCACATAAGTGATGTTAAGATCAAAGTCTACTGCAGCAAGCACATTTTGTGTTGGAAAACCTTTTCTACTATGAAAAGATGCAACCATGTCTATTGGAACACTCGCATGTATATGTGTGTCATCAAGGGCCCCAATACAATCCTAAGAACACGTAAGTTTGTTGAGTCATTCTTAAAATACGATTGTTCAATATATTTGGTAAACATGTAGATATAATTATATACCTTAAAGTATGGAAAGAATCTTGAGCGTTGTGCAATGTAGGTTGATAAAGTACTTGATGGAGGTCCGATAAACTCTTTTTGTAATTCTCCAATGGCATGTAGGACAAGATTTAAATATCTGCTAACGGTTTTTCCAGACCTAAAAAAATTGTGTCCGATGACTCTATTTTGTTGGTTGTGACCAACAATATGCAAGAACATCAGCAATTGTTCTTCCACTTTGATATTTATTAAAATTTTGAGAAGTCCACGAGATCGTAGTAATGAGCACAAGCTAAAGAAAGTGAATTTATTCATTATAACCATGTTAATACATGTTGTGTAATCACCATTTAACAAGCGGTCAAGATAATTCTCTCTATCCAAGCCTCTACGGGAATTGGGTGCTCGGCATAATCTATACTTACTTATATGTGTCACTATAATTCCCTTAATTGTGGCCGCAATTGCTATGATCTCTTGTAATTTCCGTGTAGTTTTTCTTTTATTCCTTTCTATGAAAAATCACCTAATTGACAAAATATTACTAATAATGATGATGATGATAATAATAATAATAATAATAATAATAATCAAAGTGGAATGGAAAATAAATGTTCATGACTCCCATTCCTTCAATTGTCATTACATTCTGGCAAATTGGTTTAAGGAAAAATTATTCAATTACTAAGTGCAAACAAACCTCATGATGGTTTTATGCCATCTAATTTGAAACAGAGAGTTACAAAAATGGAAAATGAATACAAAAACATTAAAATAAAGTAACAATATTAGATAGTTCAAAGACTCAACTGATTAAGTATATTGCTAACTGCAGAATTAATACCATGAATTTTTATCAGCAAGTGCTAGAAATTGGTGTGGTCAGATGTCAATGGGAAGCAATCTTGACATAAAGTTGACATACATAACTAGCAGAAATCATGAAATTCATTATATTAAACCAGGTAGAACAGAGAAAAATTACAAAAATGATGAGAATGTAGGAAAGCAAGACTGGCATAGATAAATCAACATTAAAGAAATGAGTGATGAGAATCCACAAAACCATCAATGGCAAAAGCAAAGAACATCAATAATCAAGAACACAACAGAGTTGCATAGGCCCTAGTTAAACATGACTAGACCACCCCGAGAAGAATCACTGAATAATACTGCATAATTTGGACTCTTTAAAGAAACTCTTGTTCAAGGAAAAAAGATGTAACAAATCCAAGCATCCAAGTATAGGCAACTACACAGTAAGCCTGACCCATTGTTTTTCCCTCACCATAGCTCATCATGCTTTTCTAGTTTTTAGGAGCTTCTCCGGACTATAAAGAACCCCAGAAAAACAGTTATACAAATTAAGAAGTTAAATTGAAGCTTTGAAGATGAAGTTCCGTGTGTATATATATATATGGTATAACATCGGTGCTCTAAAGAACCTTCTTCATTGTTCTCTTGTAGCCTTTATAGTAAATGAACACCCAAAAAACCCAAGTCTACAACAACACATTGAAGTGAAATAAGATAAAGAGAAGCCAAAATAGCACTTTCAGTGGTTGTCAGACTTCTCCCCCAGATGCTACCATTACTAGAATTTGGACACATGGTGAATAAGCCTATCTAGAAGTTAAAAATTTAAAATAACACCTCATAATTTTTCAGCCTAGACACAAATATGTCATGCAACTTCTCCCAAAAAGTATTGTAGTACACATGTTAGTAAGTAGTGGCCATTATAAAATCCCAGAGCCTAGCTTTATGCAAAGTGATCCACAGAATATATGATGCATAAATCTATCAGCATCACTACTCCACCTAAGTTGGTAAATCTGGGAGATTCAGCAAAATAATCATGACTTAAACTTTCTACACAAAAAATCATGTTTATGTAAACACTTCACAAAAATCTAACAACACAATCACATTCAACAGTTTATCTTGGTGCTTTATCTTATTCACATATAGATATGTTCATACCATAAAGCTAGCCTTGGGTAGCACTTCTTGGAAGATTATTTTAATCAAATTCCACATCAACAAATTAGTTTGCTAATTGATTTTCTTAAACTTTATAAACACATAAATAAAGAAAACAAACTTATCATAGATGGTGGTGAAAAGTGGATAAATAGTCAATTGTACATTTTTTAATGGAAATTTTTAAATACCCTGCTGTGTGTTCACTCTTTCTATAGTTTTTTTACATGATCTGAAATTTAGATTTTTATTTATTTATTTTATTATTATATTTTCTATTAAGAGATCAAGTAATCAAGACAATATCAAATCTCAAAATCATCATCAAGTCACTAATCCATATTAAGATGATTTTGCTAACAAAAAAAAATCGAAATTTTAATAAAGAAAACAGATAATGATCCATCAAAACATCAACCAAAATTTGAATGCAAAGCAATGGACAAGAGATCAGGATTAAATCCAATTAAAAAAGGTTAGATGATTGGGCATCCACGGAACTAGTTGAAAAGATAAAATATTTTTCAATTAAAAATAAACAAGACTAGATTTTCTTAATTTATTATTATTTTTTTGAATGAAAAAAAGGAAGAAGGAGAAGGAGAAGACCTGTTCGCTGCGCTGGATCTTGAGAGAAGAACGGCCGATCGATGCAGCCTCGCTCGAGATGGTTGAGACCAATGAGGGTGAGCTGGATCCTGAGAGAAGAACGCCCATTCACTGCCGCCGCCGTTTGAGATGGTTGGGACCAACGAGGCAGCAATGGATCCTGAGAGAAGAATAACTGTTCACTATTGTCTCCGCCTGAGATTTTGAAGCTTCGAGAGTCAGTTAGTTTATCACGATGTGGTTGGGATGGAGATGGATAAGAGAGGAATGAAGGATGGAATAAACCATGGGATGAGTGGCGTCCAAACCGAATCGGTGGGATGCCACTCATCCAATTTTGAGGGATGGGGGCCATCCCCATCCAGACCCATACGGGAAACCAAACAACCGGATGGGCCTATAGCCTTGGATATATATCTTGAAATATATACATCATTATCATAGGGATTTGTGGCTTCTCTATAAAATGGTGTAGAATAGTATCCTTATGCTATATGTTTCTTTTATTGTTCCACAGATTTTGTGAGATTTATATTCTCAAAATGCTTGCATATTTGTAGTAAATTGCAATGGTATACCATTCCAATATGTGGAATCTATGGTATATTAGTGATAACATTGAAATATGACATGGAAAACATTATGTTCTGTATGTGAATGTTTATACTCCATGGTTAAGATATTGATGATTTATGATCTTTTCCATGTGTCTTGATGGTGATGTGCTATGTGTGATTCATTGCAGTGGAGGTCCCCATGGCCTGTAGAGGCAGCATGGTAGATCATTATATTACCCATATCATGAGGCATATAGAGAGCCTGAATGGGACCAAACTTGACTGAGACCCTCGGAGTCACCACATGAGGCTCCTAGAGGCCAACGCCAAGGAAGGCTACCAAGTTTTCTTATTAAATAATAAAATAACCTTGACGGGTTCCTAACTCTAGTTGTGTCGACAACAAGGGGAACATTCTTTGCGGCTAGCCTAAAAGTTTTCATGAGTTTTACATGATGATGTTATAAATTTACAGTTTATATACGAAGTATGTAGGTATATGTTTTTATACATTTTGTTCTTTATGGTTTCATTTCTGTCTTTGTTGAACTATGTGCCTTGTTCCCTCACTGAGTAATCGTATTACTCATCACACTATTTTTTTTCATTTTTCTTCTCAAGTTGACTAATGCATGCTGTGAAACTTCAGTTGTACAGCTCATCCAGTATTTTATTGTATAGGTCTGTGGATTGTATCTTGTATATGTTTGTCTCATTGTATAGACTGGATCCATTGGGTTGTATCTGATCAGTTACATTTGCATTTTGTATCTTTGTTCCTAAGTTCAAGGTGAATTTGTTGGGTTATGTGTTTATTATCTATAAATCTAGGTTTATTTAGGCCTTGCAGCGACTTGGGTGTGGATAACAGTTGTCCCTTCCTAAGTCATTGTAGCAATTGCCACGTGCCTAATTGTGGGTCGGGGAGTGACACTAGGTACCCCAACCTAATAAAATTCTAATTATCTTCTTAGTCAAATAAAGGGATGGCTAGCTCTTGAAGAGCTACCCAACCATGGTTAAAATCATAATTTTAAAAAATTAAACAATTTTTCAAATATTTGAATTCCCACAAATGTATAAATCAATAGAATTTCACAAATAGCTGGCTGGTCATATGCAGCCATACCAATTAATTATAAATCCTTTTTTTGGTTTTTTTTTTTTCATCGAGCAATTAGAAAAAAAATTTTAAAATTTATGAAATGACCAAATGGCCTTCTACACTCTCATAATATAAGATGTTATTTTACATTCTCCTTCTCATTTTTCTCATGTTACTCAGAGCTTCTCACAAATTTCTTTCATTTAAATTGCATTCTAAAAGTCCAGTGATAATCCAAAAACGAAAATAGAATTTAAATTAGTTGGGAAGGTGATAATTTACAGATTTCCAAAAACAAGTAATATTTATTTATACTAGGCAAACTCCTCGAGAGATTTTTACAATTTTGAGGATTTAAAAACAATATCATATATATAATATAATGAAAAAATAATGTGATTAAATAACTCTTACAATATTAATAAAAAAACTCTTACAATAGAAATTATTAGCTAATTTTAGTTTTGAAAGCTCTCATGGACATTTGTTATATACACAATAAGTGTAATTAAAAATTTTCAATTCTTAATATTATAATTAATTTAAACAAAATTTAAATATAATAAAAATAAATAATTTTTTTTGTTAAAATACTCTAGTTTTAAAATAGTATACATCTACTAATTTAATAATATGTATAGATTAATATAAAATTATAAATGGGAGAGAAGATAATTTGGAAAGTGGTTAGTATAAAACACTGTACATGTGAAATTTGAATTTTATGTAATATATATATATATATATATACATTGCGCATGGATAATAACTGCTTAATTGCACCGTATTTGTAACATATTTCGAAGGGATATATTAATAACTGATTATTTTTTTTAACCTTTTAAAATGAGAAAAAAAAATTATATTCAGAAGGAAAATTTCCATTAAATTTTATTCAAAATAAATTTTCCATTAAATTTAACCCTTACAAAATTCATACCTAAAGAGTCTTTCAGCTGATCACAGAGTTCTAAATTGATGTGTAAAACCACTCCTATTTAATCACCCCTGTAAGTGCAAAACCAGTTTTTTATTCTTAATTTAAATCTTTTGCTTATTTGATTTATTTATTTATTTATTTATTTGCATTCATTCACATCATCCTTGGTGATCACATTTGTATTGCATCATGCTTGCTTGTTTGACCACGTCTTTATTGAGATGGTGCATTGCATATAACATTGAGCGCTAGTATTCCACTATAAGAACTTATGAGGAACTTTTGCAAAGCTTTACGAGTTTCATACCAATTATAAAGTTCTTGACTTTGACTTTTGGTCAGTCATCATATCAGAAGTCATATATGGTAGCACTTGTTTTTTGTTGGTGTTTTAGGGTGCTCATGTTTAATTAGAACTTCAGATGTTGGGATCCAAATAAAAATTAAAGAAAAAAAAAAAGTAAGTTTAATATATGTTCAAACTCGTCCAACTGACAAATTTTTTTTTGTCTGGTGGTTAGAGATGTGTAATACAATCAATTGGTTCAAACATCTAAAAAAAATATTGTTGGGTAAAAAAAAAATTATTTTAGCATTATTTATTGCAATTAAATTTTAAATATCATTATTTTATGTGAAATTTTTTTTATTAATATTTTAATTTCTGCTTCAATCAATCATCACTTGATAATGACTTCTTATGTTGTATGGATGGCCTAAAGGCAAAATCAGCATTTTCAAAGTTTTATTAAAAGAGGAATAATTCTCATATATCTGAATGGATAAATTGGGATTATGAATTTGTTATTTTGAGTTTAGTTAATTTTTGATTTTTTTATCAAATACTCGACATTCCCTGGCTATGTAACATAGCTTTGTGTTTATTAGTTTGGTTTTTTAGGGATATAAATTCAAATAATTTAAAAGGTCATATATGCAGATTTTTCATAATAAAATAATTAGGCCATATAGTATGTGTTTGTATAAAATACGTTTGTGTTTATTCGATATGTTTTTATAGGAATATGCATTCAAATATTTTGTAGGGTTATATATGCAAATTTTACATAATAAAATAATTAGACCATATAGTATATGTTTACATAAAATATTTGTTACAAACAATAGCGCATGATTATAATTTCACAAGTTGTTCATTAATATTGTGAAAACTAATATTATAAAATCTTCAAATTTATTTTAGAATTTTAAAAAATAAAATAAAAATGATTTAGAGTCGGTGTTAAAGAAAGGTAAATGCATCAAAATATTAAATCCTTGTAGATGAAGGAGATGTGAGGTGTACCATGTTGAAAATGAGGATAAAGTGATTTAAATTAAATATAACATTTTGTAAAGAGGATGCCAAGAGTTCAGCAGAAAATGTTGATCTAATATATGCAATAAATAACTTTAAAATTACAACTTAAAATTTATCTTAAATCAACCACCATATCATTTTTTTTGCCGGTGTTTTCACATTTGCATTCAACGTACTCGTCCTTATCTTAATTATTATTTAAACAAAAGAAGTATTTTTTTTTCTTTTGATAAAACGTGTGTTTTTGGTTTTGAATAATTAAATGAGTAAATTGAGGAGACATTACTAATAATAATGCTCATGTTGTGCCAATTTTAAATCATAGTCAATTAGTACAAATTGAATTATTTAATTATTCCAACACACACCAGAACAAAATTAAACAAAGACTGTTTATGAAATTAATGAATCAATTTTAAATGAAAAACCAAGACAGATATTTCAATGAGGAACATGAACACCAGTATTAATCATATATTTATTATGGGTGTACAAATATGTACATGTATTACAAAAAGCAAGGTAGAAGAAACACTCTATATTTTCCCCATCCACACACTTCATGCCTTCATCCAAACCTCCACATTTGTCATGATATGTCTAGAATATGATTGGTCTAATAATCAGAGGCAAGAAAAGCATTGCATGTAAACTTCCATGTATCTTCCAATTTAGTTCTCCATTCTGAATTTTCCATGGAAATGTCCAAAATATCTTCTTCAACGAAGACTTTGTATTTTCCAAGTCCTCTCGATCTCCCTTGCTAAACTAACATAAGATATATATTTATACATACACAACCATTGAGCTTTGAAGAAAGATTGTTTCAATCACTGTGTTTACCATTCACTTGTGTTAAAGTAACCAATAACAAAGATGAAGAAGCAACTCCAACTGCCACAGCCATTGGCATTGCCATCCACAAGCTCTGCATCAAATAATGCAGAGATTGACACCCAAGGGTCAATGAAGATAAAGACGAAGAAGACGATATTGTTGCTAAGAATGTTTCATTCTTTTGATGAGAATGGAGATGGAAAGATATCACCTGAAGAGTTGTATAAATGTGTGCAAAATGTGGACCGGAAAGAGCTGCACATGTCCATGGAGGAAGCTAAGGCAATTGTGGAGATGTTAGACTCAAATGGGGATGGATTGCTTGACTTGAATGATTTTGTTAGATTGATGGAATGTGAGTGCAAGGAAGAGGAATGCAAGATCTTGAGAGATGCTTTTCAAGTGTATGAGATGGAAGGACAAGGATGCATCACTCCTAAGAGTCTCAGCAGCGCCCTCGCCCGGCTTGGCCAACGGAGGTCTGTGGATGAATGCGCT
Organism: Dioscorea cayenensis subsp. rotundata; assembly: GCF_009730915.1. Classification (NCBI taxonomy): domain Eukaryota; kingdom Viridiplantae; phylum Streptophyta; class Magnoliopsida; order Dioscoreales; family Dioscoreaceae; genus Dioscorea; species Dioscorea cayenensis. The sequence continues at coordinate 15,129,034 of NC_052478.1, forward strand.
GCCATGATTCGTCATTTTGATCTCAACGGAGATGGTGTTATTAGTTTCGATGAGTTCAGAATTATGATGCATTAAGGTGTTGATTGTAGGTTTTTTATGGACTTAGTCATACGATGTGCACCACATGTTAATGACTAACTTAATTTTCGCACACCAAAAAATTTTTACTCTGGAACCATTTGTTGAGGCAACCTGGTTAAACCCGCTCTCCCGGTGTATATATATATATATTTAATCTTTATTGATGTAATAAACTTGGCTTAAAGCAAATTATGTATGGCATCAAATGTAACCATTTGGCCATATGTTGCTTGTTATTGACTAATCCAAATGAGTTGATAGACTTGACTGAAGGTCAACTGCTCACTCTTCTGGTAAGATGTTAATTCCACAAAATGGGGATCTCACACGCGCCACGTAATGTTCTATTTGATGTTTGACAAGCCCTTCACTACAGTGTGAAAATTATGGTTTTGTAGAGAAGTTTTAATTGCCCCTTCCTATGAATCATATGCGTAGTATAAACATCAGAAGCAATAAGAAATATTAGTTTTTTTTTTATTTTACCTACATTATTTTGGTACTTGTATTTTCAAAATGTTAGACCATAATATTTAATATTAATTTTAATTGAAATCAATATCATTATGAAGTTAATCCAAATATAATTTAAATTAATATTCTCTCATTTCGTCCAATTTTATCACAAGTTACTCAACGCATATTAATCCATGCTTATATTAAAGAAATAAATTACGCAAATCATAACAGTGAGCCATTATTATTGATAATCATCTTCTATCACTACAAGAAAATGGGATATCAAAGACTGAAATTTACGTCATTGATTGGTAAAATTCCGTTGGTAATAACTTTTATCGACGGAAATTTCCATTCCGTCACTGAAAAACAAGTCACGAATGCTATTAAGTTGGGGAAAAAAATATTCCGTCGGTGATGTTGAAGTATCAACAACGGAATTTTATTTCACTGAAAGTATTTATTACCAACGAAATTCCGTCTCTGCTAGTCTTTATCACCAACGAAATTTTATCACTGAAGGTGTTTATTACCAACGAAATTCCGTCTCTGATAGTCTTTATCACCAATGGAATTTCATCAATAAAGGTATTTATTGCCAATAAAATTCCATCTCTGATAGTCTTTATCACCAACGGAATTTCGTCCCTGAAAGTTTCATTACCAACAGAATTCTGTCACTGAAGATGTTTTTCACCAATGGAATTCTGTATTTGATAGTCTTTATCACCTACGGAATTCTGTCACTCAAAGTGTTTATTACCAACAAAATTCGGTCACTAATAGTCTTCATCACCCACAGAATTCCGTACCTGAAGATGCTTATCGCCAACGAAATTCCGTTATTGAGAGTGTTTATTACCAACAGAATTCCATCTCTAATAGTTTTTATCACCCTTGGAATTTGGTTCCTGAAAGTTTTTATTACCAACTGAATTTCATCTTTGATAGTATTTTTTTATTTTATTATTATTATTATTATTATTATTTTAATTTCTTGCTTCATTTCCCTGTATTACATGTAATCAAAACTATTTCACAAACTTTATATAATAAACAAAATCATTTATTCATAATAAAAACAAGTTCAATAGTATTCAAAGCAAGTAAGTTCAATATTTCATCATATCAAAAAACATGTTCATACATAACCAAAACATGAATAAGAGAAGTCAAATGTCAATTAAACTAGTTATGAAGTACCCACGTTCTATAATTCACTCCCTCATCATTCAATCCTCATCATCAATTCTTCTTGCCCTCTATCATTCGTCCCAAGTTGAGAAAACCCATCATTCTGAGCAACTATTTTGGATTTAACATCTCAGTAATTTGAGACAAAAATGTCTTGATTTCATTTTGAGTCTTCACTATACTTTTTGGTGAATCCTCCAAAATTGGAGTTTGTCCTTCACAACCGTCACTTCTTCTCATAGATTATCAACTTCGGTAGAAGAATGTGAAATTTGATCAACTAGTGGACTACAAGCTGAGTATGATGCTTCCCCAGTACTATTGGAAGGAGACAATATACTTTTTTCTCATGGCGTGGTCCCAAACACATATACATGAGTCCATGTAGTCTCCATTCCTCCAATTGCATCATACCAAACTTGCGGATCAAATTCAGGATGACAAGATTCATCATCACCATAATTCTTGCTCATTGAAAAAGTATAAGATTTCTACAAAAATATGAAACTTGCATTAGTGTTACATTAAACATAACAAAAAAAAAAATTATAAACATATAAGAAACATAAATTTTATACAAATAATTCGAAAATAATTATGAAATAGAATTACTTACACTAACGGATTTAGACTTATTATCAAATTAATCACCAAGGCCCTTCTCACATTTGTGGGTGTGATTAAACACTTCTCTATATGTTGGTTACCGACTTACTTGTGTTGCCTATATATAGATATGGAATAAATTATACATGATCATAAAATTAAAAGAAAATGTAAAGCATAAAAAAAAAGTAACTTTAAGCAATAATAATCATGTATACCATCCTCTCCATATGAAGCAAAAAAGGAATCGAACCACTAGTATGTTTGGTAATGCTTCCATCTTTATCAGTGATCCTATTTTGCTTGGCTTTTCGAGATAGATTTTTCCATGCTTCAGTATTCAAAACATTGTGAATTAATCGATCCCAAATATCAACTCTTACCTTACCTTCATTATACCTTTTGCACTCACTAACACCAAAATGCTTCTTTGCCTGACTCCTTTCTTCTTCCATCATTCTATTAAATCATTCTTTACATGTAGTATCCCATATTTTTTGTACAATATTTGTTTTTTCTACATGCTACACAAATTTCTCCTAACAAAATATATGTAAATCAAATGTTGCCAACACTAGTTTTGATCAATAAAAATGATACAATATATTCAAAGTGCAAAGGTAGTAAAATATTTGCATCAAATAGAAGCTTGTCAAATTTTGGGTTTCTAAAACAAGTATTGTATACCAAATTCATCTACTTACTTAGAATATAATTCTCATTTTTTACGAAATGTTGATGCAAACTAATAAATAAATACGCTACCAAGATATATTTGACGGAGAACACATTCAAAATACATTTCTATCCAAGAAGACAAACACATGAGGAGAGTCAAATTTAAAATAAAAATTAAAAATAAGGATCAAATTAGCAACATATTCAACATGCATTTTCATCTAAAGATATCTTAATAACTTTTGGGAAAAGAAGAAACCATGAATATTTTGATATGTAGTTTTATTTATATAATTCAACAATTAAGCACCAAATTTCATGTTTCGTTGATTTCCAATTAAAATAAAAAAAATTCAAATACATAGATAATATGTATGTCTTAAAAAGAAAATATACAAATTTCTATCCAAGAAGTCAAACACAAAAGTGGAGCCAAATTTATAACAAAAATTAAAAATAAGGATCAAATTATAAATATATTCAACATGCATTTCTATCTATCTAAACATATATATTTTAATCTATAAGAACTTTTGGGAAAAGAAGATAACATTAATTGTTTGATATGTAATACTTATTAATATAATTCACTAATCAAGCACCGAAATTTCATGTTTTATTGATTGCCAAAAAACCAAATAATAATAATTCAACTACATTGACAACATGTATGTCTTAAAAAAAAATATAAAAATATCTATTCAAGAAGACAAACACATGAGTAGATTCAAATTTAAAACAAAAATTTAAAATAAGGATCAAATTATAAACATATTCAACATGCATTTCTATCCAACATAAAAAACAATCATCCAATTAACCTACATAACAAGTTACTAATAAACCTATAAGAAACTATTACGAACCATGAAAAAAGACATTATTATCATGTGCTATATACATTTAAAAATATATAAAAATTAAGGTCGATACACACCTAAAATTTTGCCCATATATCCTCTTTGATATCATTAGGAGTTTTTTTTCCACGTTGGCCATGCATCATTGAAGTTAAGTTGTATAGATTTTGTAATTGTTTGATAAATTTTAGGATTAACAAATTTCCTATAATAATGCAACAAAATAATATTATTTTATATTAGTTACATATGGTTTTAGCATAAAAACAAAGAATTGCAAATGAACATACTCATCATGTAAGGTAGCAATGACGACTCGATTATTAGCATTTGTTGGTGTAGGTATTACTTTATTTGGACCTCTTGAACGTTTCCTTACTTCTGCATCATTGGTGAAAGCATGCTCAGTTTCTTTCAACCCAATATCTGGATTTTGGGTCTTTGGAATCTCTATTGATGGATTTTGTGAGTCAATCAGATGGTTCATCAAAAGTGAACTGCGCAATGGTCATGAAGCAGGTCTAAACCAAGCTCCCCATGTTGCTGCACCTGGAGGTTCTTCAACTGCTCTAGCTCCAAAGCCTTTCTTAGCTTTAGATTTATTTTAAGTTTTTCCATTGGGCATGATATCTTAAATAAAACAATAAACAATAAATTAATACTCACATATAAGTGATTAAATATTTTTTTTTTAAAAATGCTAATGGTAACAATTTAAATCAATCAATAACATTCAAAATCCAAATACATATAAAATATTTCCTGTTAACCATGATATTTTAAATAGAACAATAAGATCCTATTTTGTAATAAAGATAATCTACTATAAATGCATAAATTTTCATTAAAAAAAACCCAATAGTAACAATTAAATCTATCACGAAGTTGCATCATAAATAGATAAATATATTAAAAGCTTCATCATAGATAATATTATTGTCATAATTAGTAGTCCACTATAAGTGTGTAAATATATTCCTAATCATCATCATCATCATCATCATCATCATCTTCTTCTTCTTCTTCTTCTTCTTTTTCTTCTTCTTCTTCTTCTTCTCTTCCCTCATACTCTAAGACTTCATCCACTTCTTCAATATCACCATGAACAAGTATTCTTTCATTATCAAGTTCTTCTGAGTAGATAACATTTCTTGGTGTAAACACTTCAACTACTTTGTAAACCTCTTCATTTAAATCGAGGACTTCTCGATCACTAGTGGAAAAGCGAAGTCTACTTTTAGCCTTGGCTTTGAACACAACCCACCCATTCTGCCTATGTCGAGCTGTTGAAGGATAAGGGCTATAATAAACTTGATGACATTGCGCGGCTAACACAAATGGTTCATTAGTAGCAAGTACTAAATTACAATTTATTTCCACAAGACCATGGCGGGTATCCACACGAACTCCTTTATCTGTACCAAATAAAAGGCAATTAAAAAGGACAACTCAAATTTCTATCTCAAAATACTCCAGTTCAATAATATCCACCTAGACACCACAAAAGTCCCGATCATAATCATTGTAATAACTCCCTTTCATGCATACAACACAATTCAATGTCGATCGATTACGACTATATTCTTTGGTATGAAACTTGAAACCATTCACAAAGTAACCTTTGTAGCATAATACCAAATGAGATGGACCATGAGCAAGTTGAACAATATGAGAATCAATTTCGGAGAAATGCTCTTAGACCTAAAAGGAATATCAAATTTCAATAGGAAGACATTTATATGAAACTAGAATGATTATAAACTGTATCTAAGTTAATACTTACATATTGTTTAAACCATGATGTAAATGTGGATTCTCATATTTTTTTTTCCAATTCATTATCAATAATATGTGGTGTTTCCCTCCTCCTTATTTCATCAAATGTCCTAAATCATGTGATATACAAGTTGGAGTAAGGAATAATTTTCAATATTACATAGTTGAATACAAAGAAACAAATATTACTTACTCAATGTATGGAACCATTTCATCACAATTTATAAGAACATAGATTTCTACAACCAAATACTCATTTGTTGTCAAATATCAAGTGTTATTTGATTTCGGACGAAGGGGTCGTCCAGGATGTCTAAAAATGGAAAGACATCCCATGTGATCCATCTCACCTCCATCATCATTACGTGACACTTGAGTGAACTTTGTTAGCACATCCTCTTCAAAATACAAGGCAAAAAAGGATGCAATCTCCTCAGTAATATATGCTTCACAAATTGACCCTTCAACATCTACAAGATTTTTCACTTTCTTCTTGAGATGATGTAGAAACCTTAAAAAATTAACCAAATAAATTTTAATTTAGTACAAAAGCTTTTACACATTTAACCTTGCTATACATGCTAATTGTCTAACTTTTATACCTCTCGAACACATACATCCAATGATAATGAACTGGTCCATCCACTTTCACCTCGTAAGGTAAATGGACAATTAAATGCTTCATTGAATCAAAGAAGTCAGGTGGAAAAATCTTCTCTGATTTGCAAATTGTTTCAATGATATTTCTTCCTAACAATTCCATATGATGGATAGTTATTTCAGTGGAGCAAAGATCTTGAAAGAAATTGCAAAGCTCAATAATTGCATCAAAAATTGGAGTTGACACCAAATCTCAAATCGTAATTGGAAGCAATCGTTGCATAAATACATGACAATCATGACTTTTCATTGCACAGACCTTGCCCTCTTCGACGTTAAAACATCTCCCTATGTTAGAGACAAAACCATCAAGTAGTCTTCAGTTGTTTAACACAAGTAAGCACTCTGTTGATCTTCCTTCGTTAGAACACATGAAGCTATAGGCTTAAATATTTTTCCATTCCTTTTAATCAAATCTAAAGTTAGACGTTTTGCAATATTTTGCTACATCTAATCGCTCTTTTACATTGTCTTTTTCTTGCCCTTAATATCCATCATCGTATTGAATATATTATCAAACACATTTTTCTCAATATGTATTAACTTTTTATGCCAATACGACAACTCCCAAAAAATGCTTTTCTTCACCTAGTGATGAGTTAGCCCATAACCCCATATTTTTGTGGAGGACATTTTGTGCCAAATGTCAAATCTAGGAAACCGTCAAATTCCTTCATAATTTCTTCGCCTGACAAGCATATCATGGGATGATCATGATCAACTCTTCACCTGAATTTATTTCTTTGCCTTCTAAAAGGATGATCAAAAGGAAAGAACTGTCGATGACAGTAAAAAAAATATGGTTTTCTCCCATGTGCTAAATGAAATGACTTCAAATTTGTCATACAATAAGGGTAACATAATTTTCCATAAGTGCTCCATCCAGCTAGTATACCATATGCTGAAAGTCACTAACTGTCCATAGTAATGCTATCTAAAGTGAAAATTGCTTCTTTCTATAATTTTCAAAAGTCAGAATACCAACACCCCACAAAATTAGCAACTTATCTATTAAAGGTCTCAGAAAGACATCTATATTCTGTGATAGATTGCACAGACCTGGACTAACCATATTAAGGAATAAATATGGTTGCTTCATACACATCCAAGGAGATAGATTGTATATCACAGGCATTATTGACCAATAAGAGTAGCGTCTTGCATCCTGCTTAAAAGGGGTAAAACCATCAGTGCATAGCACTAATCTAACATTCCTTTATTGGCAATTCATGTGTGCGATTGAAATGCTTCCATGCTTCTCCATTAGCAGGATGAAGTAGTACTCCTTAAGGAGTTTGATTGTATGCACGCCATGTCATATTCTTAGCAACATTTTTTTAACATAAAAAGCCTTTGAAGCATAGGAATAAGTAGGAAGTAAAGCAAAATCTTGAAAGGAATTTTGAAACCACCACTTATGAATTATTCAGTTTGTATCGAGGATGACCACATACTGAACAATGATCTAACACTTCAAATTCTTTATAAAAAAGTATGCCATTGTTCTCACATACATGAATTTTCAGATATTCAAGGCCATATGCCATCATATTCTTCTTCATTTGATAATAATTCTTTGGCAAATTTTTATCCTCTGGTAGCATATCCTTCATGATAGTTATGAGATGAGTAAAATAAGCTTTATTGCTATTGACTTTTGATTTGCAATTTAACAGCTATGACACGACTGATAATGTTGTATGTTTTGTGCATCCAGACCACAATGGTTCGTCGGCATCATTTATCAAAGAAAAAATGGTTGGTACTCTTACACTAGGTTCTTGCTCTGCAAACATTGATTCATTATCACAATTTATATTAGAGTCAAAATGGGAGTAAAAAGCATCCCTAACCATGGTAGCATATATGTTTTCTACAGTTACTTCAGAAAATGGTTTGACAACCTCCTACCTATTCTTGATGATTGCCCAACACCAGATATTGGCTCATTACAAAATCCACTACAATATATGTGTTGCAGCACATCATCATGTTTAAGTAACATATGTTTCTGACAATTAAACAAGGGTATCTGATTCTATCACTACTAACAAACCATTGTTCTTTCATTGCAGAATTTATGCAATCTTCAACTGCTTTCACATATTGTTCTAATATATATCCATGCTCGTTTAAGCGAGCACATGCCCAATATTAGTCTTTATCCATTGTGTAATTCTTTTTGGTTTCAAATATAATAATGAAATTTTAGACAAATAGTATTTTCTTTTATGTTTCTAGCTCTAAAAAAATCATGGAAAGACATTATCATGCAATTAATAGTAAAAATAACAGTGGAAATGAGAAAAACAAGACCAAATAAGCAAGAAGATAACCAAAGCTATTCAAATGAATATATGTGGCACAATGTATTCTTAATAACATACAAAAATGGTTTAAAAAAAAATGTGAGCCAAATATCTTGTATTGTCATGGTAAGTAAAGATTTTTCATGTATATCCAACAACAAAGAAAAATTTGTACCGTTGATGGGAGATTTTTATCCAAATTGAGAAGCATGTAAACTTGAAGAAATATCAGCTAAAGATGAATCTTGAAGTTATACACTTGTACACTACATTGTGGAAACATAATAATCAATTATTATTTACCACATATATAACTTAATGTTGAATAACTACTCAAACTAAGTTAAACTCATTAGACAACTTAAAGAAATATTTTTCTCAAACTTACGATTTTAAATAATCATTTAAACTTCCAAAATTATCCCCCAACTAAATATCATCTCCTAATTCTCTTAAAAATTTATTTCATATATATATATATGACACGCTACTATTATTAGTCTAAGTCGGATAAGTTGTTTAAAATTTTTAAAAATAAAAATAAATTTGATATATATATATATATATATTCATTTATTTAAGTATTGAAATAAAATAAAATAAGAAAACCCATAAAGATAATATTACCCATTATTGAACCCGTTGCATAAAAGCAGTTAAACCATTGCTAATTCAATTACCCAAAAAATATAACATAAAATAATCAAATTTAAAAAATCGATTTAGAAAAAGAAAACTGATGGAACACAATTGAAGCTGAACTCTTACATCAAAACTCTTTCCTCGATCCAATATAATAGATTAAATTTAAAAAAAAACATTAGATTTTAGAAAATGAAAGCTCTGGGTCTTGAATGATAGTACCATTATAGCAAAACTATTTCCTAAGATCCTTCAGTATTTTGTTGTAGCTAAACTCTTTCTTTAATTGTTGAACAGTGGTTAGACTCGTCCTCCAGTTGTGCTGTTATATGCTCACATGTACATCCTCCTTTGCTCTAACACCAGAATCATCATCATTATCTTTAGCAAAAGGACATGCAACATGAGGATTAAGATTGAGAAAATCATACAAATAGGTATTACTTCCAGAACACTGGTTGGATTCAATGTTTCTACTAAAATATATTATATATGAAGAAAAGAATACAAATTTAGTTGGTGGTATACATGCACAACCTCACAAATGTTACATTGGAGGAAATTTAGTACTAAGGATGATATCATCACTATGACTAATCAATTCGCATAAACCTACAAACCCACTCCTCATGTGTCTGTCTCTATTCTCCATAGTTAATAATCAACAGATGGTCCCTACTATAGACCATATGTTGATGATCTGAATCATTGAAGGCTTTTTAGCATGTTTCTATTACTCTATACATGTTTCTTTATCTGACTCATGGTTGTGAGGTGTAGGTTTACACAAAAGGCAAATAAGCACAGAATTGTTAATCAAGATACGGACACCACTCTATATGTCTATAAAGTCCTAGAGATTGAAAATTCACCACATATGTTTATGTATAATACTATGAGATTTTTTCTGGCAGTTTATGTGAAAATTTGTTGAAAAAAGCCAACTATCCTAAGGAAGAATAAATGATTGTATACACATTCCATTAACTAAACAATAGTTACAATTACCATGTGATTAGATAACTGAATCTCAGTAGCAATGTAGCTAAAAATTAATATCTAGAATACATGACAAGAAACAACACACTGATCAATAAGTCACAATGCTTATTTACAAAAGTGTAAGCAGTTCAACACTAGTTTTATCAGAGGATGGAAAAGGCAAGGATGTGGTACAAGAAATCCTGACAAAGCTCATTACAAAAGGAAAGAAAAAAAGAAAGCCAAGTTCAACAAGAACACATCCGATCACCGACGGTGCTATCATCTCCTATTAATGCCAGTGTTCATCTTTATAATAATCACTTGCTTTCCTTGTCCAAAAATTATTAAATGGATATATGTATCTATTTGCTGAAATTAATTTTCCTTTTCATTGGTAGCCTTCTAGACTTGAATAATGATCCTAATCATCATGGTCTTAAAATCTCTGCCATGAATCAGAAATCAATGAATTACTTGCTTAAGCATTTTATTTACACACCACACATAGAAATATGGGCAAAGTTTACATTAATGTAATCACTAACAACAAACCAGCTAAAAGATGTTCAAGTCTTAAAGGTACCATACTTCCCTCTCGAGCTTATTATCCCTAAATTTGATTCTTGTTATATTAACTAACTGCAAGCATATGGTCTTAACTATAATTCAAGTTAGAAATGAGCAGCATATCCCAAACTCTTTTTATTGTTATTTTTGTTTGTTTTTGACACACCCCTTGCGTGTGCGTACCGCAAGTGCACAGGTTGTCGAAGAAATAAAGTACCCCTATGAGTGGGTAGTCGTATAAACAGGGAATAGTTGTTAAAAAGCAAGCAGTAATGCTATTTAGCTATAGAGGGAACCAATTTGTGATTTGAGCAAACAATATCAATGCGAATAAAAATAAAGAAAGAGAAAAGAGAGCAATAGGAATAAGGAGAGGTAATCGATAAGAAGATGGGGTACCCGGACATTGCTCACCCTAGGACTATTGTTTCAAGTGCAAGACTAATCATTATGCCTCCTAATTGAAGTTTAATGAGTCGTGCAAATCCGAAGACACACAGTCCCAAACCTAAGGTCAACCGTGACTAACCCTTACACTATGCCCTGGTGGAAAGAAATACTCTCGATGCCTCACACTGTGTAGGGTTGCTTAAATCTCTAGGGATTCCAAGTGATAAACCCTATTCCCTAATATAGATCTAACCTTTTGGCCCAGGCAAAAGCCCCTAGTCACAATTAAGCACCCAGCACTAAGGATTACTTCAATGCTTCACTCTGTTGCTCGCACAACTAAGTCCCAGCGGAGTTTGTCTCTTAGTACTTCACTCTATCATGACCGCAAATAACTCTTGGAACGTGGAGGTAGGATATATCACATCGAAAGGGAAAGGGGACATTCTGCTACCTCTCGACTCACCCTCTCGATCATCTTCAACCTTTCTTTGTCTAATCCTAATAAAGTGTCACTCATTCACAAGGATTACCAAGATAGATTCTCAACCTTAGTGGCACTCTAAGGAAAAATCAATTCAACAAGCATTCAAGGTTGAAACTCAATTAAAACATCAATTAAAGAAGCATAATAAGAGTCAATGAAACAAAGTCATCCTAGGATTTACATGTCCAAGCACCCACTAGGGGTTTAGCTCTCCATGAAGCAATATACAATCAACAATGAAATCGAAAGTAAATGCAAGTAATACATAGATTAACTCCTTTGTAGTCTGTATCGATGGTCTTGCGGAGCCGCCTTGTCTTCTCCAAAGGTTCCCTTGTCAATCCTAGGGTACACCTCGCCAGATCGATACCAATGAAAGCTCCCCCAATAGTTCTCCTCCAAAGTAACTAGATGTCAAATGCCGTAGAACTAAAACCAAGAAAAACCCTCTCCAAACCCTAGCCGCACTCTCCCCAAAAGATGGGCAAAAGATAGGAAGAAGATCCCCAAATAAAACTCTCAAAGAGGTATTTATACGGCTGGAATCGGGCATCCATACGGGCGTGTGGATTTCCAGATCTTCATTTCCTGAGCGCTATAAACAGTAACTGCTACAGTGATTTTGCAACGCTGTTTGCTGCAGTGAATTACTACAGTGCTTCGTCGTAATGCTCCCGAATTCAGTCTTTTCATCGAGGCCACGTGAATGGGCACACATTCATGAGTTAGATCACATCGTGTCTTCAATGAAACCACATTGACAAGGCTCTTGATAATGTTGCACAAGTCAGAACATATATGAGTGTGACTACCTTTGTGCCCTTCCACTTTGTGTATTCATTTGAGATCAATGGAGGTTGGTACACACCCACATGTCTTTGAGCACAACTTATGTCTTCACCTTTATTCGATCTAAGAACTTCATCAACCATCACGTCTGCGATCTACTTTTGCTTTCTTTCTTCCAAACTTGTCTCCATAACCCTAAATGCACAAAAGAACACAAATACACACGAATGAGACATAAAATCTAATAAAAGTAATGCTCAATGTAAAAAAAGTATACTTCGTATTACTTATCACAAGAACTTATCAATTTCTCACCCCTTCTAGTTAGTGAGACCCCTTAATGAAAGATATACTGACTTTTCATGTTACCATTAATAATCAATATCTTATCCCAAGTAACAATTAATAATTGTATGCACATTCAATTAGCCAAACAGTAATTACAATTACCATGTGATTAGATAATTGAATCTCAATAACAACATAGCTGAAAATTAATATCTGGAATGCAAGACATGAAACAACACACTGATCAATGGGTCGCAAAGCTTATTTACAAAAGTGTAAGAAATTCTATACTAGTTTTATCAGAGGATGGAAAAGGCAAGGATATGGTACAAGAAACCCTAGCAAAGCTCATTACAAAAGGAAAAGAAAAAAAAGAAAGCCATGTTCAACAAGAACAAAATGTTTCATCCAGTCAAATTTGTTAATTTTGGTCTAATAGGATACCAATTTTAATATTTTTCAAATTTTAAAATGAATATTTTATAAGTGCTTGCGTATAAGTAATACGAAGTATTTTTTTTCTTACATTGAGCATTACTTTTCTCGGATTTTATCTCTTCTTCGTGTGTATATGTGTTCTTTTGTGCATTTAGGGTTGTGGAGACAATTGTGGAAGAAATGAACCAAAAGTAGATCATGGATGCATTTGTTGATAAAGTCTTGGATTGAACAAACGTGAAGACATAAGTTGTGCTCAAATACATGTGGGTGTGTGCCAACCTCCATTGTGCTCAAGCGAATACACAAAGTTGAGGGGCACAAAAGCAGTCACACTCATGTGTTACGACTTGTGCAATACTAGTAATATCTTTGTCAATGTGGTTTTATTGAAGACACAACGTGATCTACCACATAGATGTGTGCCCATTCATGTGGTCCTCGATGAAAATAGTAGATTCGGGAGCATTTTGGTGAAGTACTGTAGCAGTTTAATGTAGTAAAAGTACTGTAGTAGTTAGTGTTCACAGCTCGCAGGAAATCAATTTCTACAAATCCACACGGCCGTGTGGATGCCCGATTCTAGCCCCTATAAATATCGCGATTTCAGACATTTTGCAGGATCCTTTTCTCATCTTTTTCCCATCTTTGGAGGCGCTCGCTGCTAGGGTTTGGAGAGTCTTTGGCTAGGTCTTTGGAGTGGTTCTACGGCCTTCGACATTGCGTTTCTTCGGAAGAAAGTTATTGGGAGAGCTTTCGTCGGCATCAATTTGGCGAGGTGTACCCTAGGCTAGACGAGGAAACCCTTGGAGAAGATGAGGCTCCATAAGACCATTGATACAAACTATGAGGGAGTTTTATTTATGGATTTCATGCTTTTACATTCGATTTCATAGTTGATTGTATATTGCTCTATGAAGAGCTAAACCCCTAGTGGGTGCTTGGACTTGTAAATCCTAGGATGATTTTGTTTCATTGACCTTTTATTATGCTTCTTTAATTGATGTTTCAATTGAGTTTCAACCTTGAATGCTTGTTGAATTGATTTTCCCTTAGAGTGACACTAAGGTTGAGATTCTATATTGGTAATCCTTGTGAATGAGTAACACTTCATTAGGATTATAAAAAGTTAGGTTGGAGAGGATCGAGAGGGTGAGTTGAGAGGTAGCGGAACGTCCCTTTTCCCATCCGGTGTGATTTATCCTACCTCCATGTTCCAAGAGTTCTTTGCGGTTACAATAGAGTGAAGTGCTAAGAGACAAAGTCCACTAGGGATTAGTTGCGCGAGCAACAGAGTAAAGTATTGAAGTAATCCTTAGTGTTGTAGCTTAATTGTGACTAGGGCTCTTTCGCCTGGACCAAAGGGTTAGATCTATATTAGAGAATAGGGTTTATCATTTGGAGTCCCTAGAGCTTTAAGCAACCTTGCACAATGTAAGGCATCAAGAGTAATCCTTTCTGCCGGAGCATAGTATAGGATTAGTCATGGTTGACCTTAGGTTTGGGACTATGTGTCTTAGGATTTTCACGACTCATTAAACATTAGTTAGGAGAAATAATGATTAGTCTTGCACTTGAAACAATAATCCTAGGGTAAGCTATGTCCAGGTGCCCCATTTTCTATTAATTGCCTCTCCTTGTTTCTATTGCGTCTCTTTCTTCTTTTCTTTATTTTTACTTGAATTGATATTGTTCACACCACTCTTGAATCATCTTCATTATAGTTAAATACCAATACTTGTGTTTCCGAGCACTATTCTCTGTGAATACGACTACCCACTCACCAGGGTATTTTATTACTTCGACAACTCGTGCACTTGTGGTACACACACGCAAGGGGTGTGTAAATATTCATATATAATTCCTAAATCAAAGTCTACACATTCCTTTTTGTCATCAACAGGTTATTTTCATCTTTTTTCTCATTTAATGTATGGCTCACATTTATTCATTTGTTGGGGTCCCAAATGTGGTTGCATCCCTAACAATTTTGAACCTAAACATGGATCCGTTAATAGCGTCAAAATCAGTGATTTTGTAAAAAAAAATCACAATATTCTTAGAAAAAGGAAAACATTGAAACAGGAAACAAAATTTGGATTAACAATCCATAAAAAACATGCCGAGTAAATTTTTTGGTAGGGTACCCAACTATGGTGAATTATCACTTTGCGGTCCAAACTTTGATTTGTATCAAAATGGTGCCTCAGCTTTAATTCCGTTTCACCAGTTAGTCACCCGAAAATTTATGGCTTGTTTCATCCGACGTGGACGCCGGAAAGTCGATGTCAACGCTTATTTGCCACGTCATCTGTGCAGCTGGTGATGCCACGTCATTTTAAGTGTGCCACGTGTGTAACCCTGCCCCATGTCAGCACACCAACATTGCTACCAAAGCCTCATCCTCTTCCTTTTACTCTTAGCCAAGTTCCATCGAGTTCTGCTAGGCTTCTGCAGGTCTCCATCGAGTTCTACCAGGCTCCGGTGACTTCTACCGGTCTCTATCGACTTCTGCCATGCTCCGGTGAGATCTGCCGGTCTCCATCGACTTCTACTTAATTCATTCGTGAGAAAGAAAGGGACAATGAAGGAAGTATGGGGGATGGAATCTTGTGACAATAGGTTGAGGCAGTTGTTGTTGGCAAGCTTGCCCTAAATTGTGTTAATTGTTTTGGATGATGTTATTAATCATTTGTTGTAGATTTATAAATCAATGGCCTTGTTTAGATGAAATCATCTGTATAATTTGTTGTATTTATTTACTTATTTTTGTGAATGTATGCAAACATGCAATTTACCTTCAAGGATGTAAATTTTGTATATTTTTCAGTTAGTACTATTTTTCAGGTCATGCCTCATGAATATACATGAACAAAAAAAAAATGAAACACTTAAATATGCATTTAAGATTTTTTGTTTATTTGATCACCAAATGGAAACCCTGTAATGAATCTACATTTAAGCTATTTTGTTTAATTGATGACCAAATGAAAACCCTACAGTGAATCTGCATTGAAATTGTATGTGTGCAGTTTGTTTAAATCTGCATATCTAAGTCTAACCTGCCAAAAATATTAATGGTCAGAAGATTTACCAAATGCTCTTCCATTGATCACCAACTATAACTATTTTCATTCTTACAAAATGGGAATCATTACAGACCTAGATGTTGTTATGAACTAACACAACATAGATGAGAAGATTTACAAAATTGGCCAACAGTACAAAGTACATCAAAAGCTTTACAAAATTGGCTCTATACATTTGGGCAAAGCAAAAATTATGTTGGTTAATCCACCTGTGTACCAACAAATGGTTACACAACACAATACTAACACATGGTTACAAAACATCAAAAATCACAAGCAAACTGCATTTCCTTCATGGGTTGGTTGATCTAGAAAAGGAGCCATTTCGTGGTGGTAGCCATGCCCTCTTTCTCTTGACAGCACCTGTTGCCTCTGCCCTACTCCCTTCTTTGACATCTTTTTGGTTTCCCTAGGACCTTAGCTTAGGGACAATTGCAGCAGAAATAGGATTTTTAAATGGTGGATTGGCATCAGATGAAGGTCCTTCGTTTATCCTTGATTTTTTAGACCTAATGGTTATCTTTGGTTTTCTCACTGGGGTTTCTCCAATAGGTAATTCCACATGGGCTTTTTGGTTAGGTATTATTGGAACCTACAAATGTGATGGGAAAAAAATGTTTAAGACTTCATTTTCAAATTTTATCAGATTTTAAGGCATACCCGTGTGACAGGAAGCCCTGACTCATGTTGTTGCTGTCTCATAGAATATTCTACTAAGGGTGTTGCTTCATGAATTGCTTAAACAGGAATTGTAATGAACTGCAATGGTAAGCAAGAAAATTAATTACCTTACCTATTAAATAATGGTGATATTCTCCCAGGCTTCATAGATTAATTACCTGATAATTAACACATCAACATGAACATCAAAATAAATATTACCCAGTTTATCACCTGTGACACCTGATGATCCAATGCTGGTGGTGTTATGTGATATTCTCCCCCTGCTTCTGTATTTGCTTCAGCTCTCTCATTTTCATCAATTAATCTCAAAGCATCATTCTAATAATTTCCATAAGAACATAGTTAGATTAATAAAAAATACCACAAAACTTGCTTACAACATCAGCTCTCTGACATACCATTGCAGTTTGATCATCTGCTGTGATGGATTCACCTTGGCTTGCCTCTCCATGTGTTTGCCCGCCTGAAGCATCTCTATTTCCCTACATTGTGATCATAGATATGTCATTAAATTTCCAAGGCATGAAAATAAATATTTCCCTGCAATGTTCTAACTTTAGAACACATAATTAACTACTAACCTTTAGTCCATGATATCTCTTGTTGTGCCCTGTTTCACCACACACACTACATCTCATTTTAACACCTCTCTTGCTAACCTTCCCATTGGTGAAGCCTTGGTTTTCTTTAGCTTCCTTTCTCCTAAGAAGTGTTTTCCTACCTCTTCTTTGGTTCACTGGTTTAGGTGGAATGACAGGACCTTGGTCACTCTTAGGCCATGAGTCTTTGTCATGAGTAGGATTTAGTATATTCTTATAGGTGTTCATGAAAGTCGTAACCTTGTAACAATTGTCCAGATAATTTTCGGGTGTCTCTTTATTGTAGTATAACACAGATATTGCATGCCCACATGGAATTCCACTCAATTTCCACCTTCTACAAGAGCATGTGCACTGCCTCTTGTCCACCACAAACTGGCCATTAGGCCCTATAACCTGGTATTTGTCCCATCTTGACCGAGTTGTATTATAAAACCAACTTAACTGTTTAAATTTTTCAAGCTTCTTCAATATTTTTGGGCAATGTGATGTTGTCACCTTCTTCAATGCATCCCTTGAATCCTTTTCATTAATTGTGTTCTTATCATCTCGGTCATGGTGATCACTCTCTTTAACCTAGCCTCTAGGATATTACTATTAAAACACTCGAATAAGTTATTTAATAGGATGTCACATTTAAATTTGCTTTGAAATTATGCCCTACTCCAGTGTTTAGGTTCTATCTTTTTCATGTAATCATGTCCCCCCACTGACATCCCCTTCATAATTTCCATTTCTTTTTCAAAGACATGAAGGTTAGTGGCTTTAGCGCAAGCCCATAGTTGGTCTTTTAGTGCTTTGCCCCTAAAGGTTTTTCGAAAGTTTGTGTGAATGTGTCTCACACAATACCGGTGCTCACTAAGTGGAAAATGCTCTGCAATTGCAGGCATTAATCCCTAGATAATTTTAACATTGCCACATCACCATCCAGAACCAGTAAAGCAAAGTAAAAGGCAAGAGAGAAACACCAAGACAATTATAAATTAGTACAAGTAAAGTTGCCATTGAATAATTTCCAAAATTCAAGCTAGGAGATAAACACAAAGAGAAAAATTCAGCCTTGCTCGCCTTTTGTCTGTCAGACATAAAGGCCCAATGTCTGCTATCAGTTATCCTCAAATCTTGTGCCAAGATCTATGTTAGAAATAGTACACAACAAAATAGAGATTAAAACACAACATCAAGAGATATTCTGGCCAAGTAAAAAAATAGAGATCAGACCATTTACCTCCAAGAACCACTTCCAATTATCTTTGTTCTCTTTACTAACCATAGCCCAAGATATGGGATAGATGCAATCATTTGCATCTATCCCAACGGCACATAATAATTGCCCTCCATACACCCCTTTCAAGAAGCATCCATCTAGAGAAACAAAATGCCTACAACCTACCATAATTTGGGAAAACATAAAAGGAAGACAATTAAAGATCATGACAAGTAAAACAAAATACAAACTATTAAAATCCCTCAAACCTGCCAAAAATCCTTCCCTCAATGGAGCCAGGCATACATAGAATGCTTGGAAGACACCCTCGTCAGTGCAGTTGATAATGATTGTTGAACCAGGATGTGTCTTTAGAAGCTCCAGTCTATAGTCATACAACCTTGACATTTGAGACTTCTCATCACCATCTATAATTCTGTAAACAAACAAAAATTTGTACATGTGACTTCTGAAAAAATTCAGAATACTAGCATAGATTATAAATAAACACATATTATAAGTGGAAATACAAAAAATTACCTAAGTGCAATGCTCTTGGCCCTATAAGCTTTCAGTCTGCTGATATCCACCTCTTGATTGCTTTTGACTGCTTGAATTATTCCTGCAATCCTCCAAGCATGATCTGCCCTAAATTGCTCTAAATAATTCCTTGCCACCCAATATGCATTAACATGCTTGTTTACATGATCTCTTGTACATTCATGCTTTAAAACCCCAGTCTTGATTTGAACTGTGTTCTTATCAGTCACCATGGGAGAAGCCCAAAGATAGAAGGGACACCTTTTTCTACAGAATGCTTTACACTTCTTTTTATTATTGGGCTTGAAGCTCATCACATAGCGATTCATGATACCATAATTCTTTACAGCTTCCTTAAACTATTTAAAACTTCGGAACTTCATGCCTATCTTAAAATGTGGATTTTTCATATCAACTTCTTCATTGAATTCTGCATATCTAGGTCTATTAGGCACCAGTGACTCCTCGTCTGTTGAAGAACAAGACTGCAGCTCATCAGACCTTGCATATTCAGATTCTACATCCCCATCACTTCCCACTCCAGCAGTCTCTCCATCTATTTCTATCTCTGTTCTAATCCTTGTGGATTCCTCATCACCATCTTCACCATCTGTCTCCCCATTAAAACTGTAATCTGAATCATAAAATTCATTTTGCTCATCTATTGCCTTGTCTTTAATTTTTTTTCCTAACAAGATACCTTGTAAGTCACCATCTTGTCCAACATCTGCATCCTCCTCTCCCTCTTCTGCTTCTACATCTTTGTATCCTTGATCAACACCTACTTGATTATTATCTCCTTCACCATCTTCTCCTTCATCATGGTGGATAGTTTCATGTTAGGCACAGTCAGACCTTGCATATTTAATGTACACATTAACCTCCTTGGTAGCCCCTACAGAAAGTGCCATACTTAAAGCATCTGAATTTGTTTTTATTTCTTTCAGATCCTATACCTCACAAATACAACAAACCACCAAATTGTACATCTATCAATATCCAACCCAAACTCCTTAGCCATGCTAATTAGTTCTAGCCTAGACATTTGATCTGCACTGCAGTAATCCACATGCCCTACAAAAATTTTTACTGCACCCACTACATAATGCATCCTTATCGTGAATAATTCTGTAATGGGTACTATAAATAAAGTGTGTAAAGTAAGTTAAATTATATCTAAGTACACATAAAAAACAAAGAACATATAATAAATCATGCCCTGTAACTAACTTAGATCACATTTAACTTGACATGTAAAATCAATGGAATCTGATTTAAGTTAAAACATTGGGACCCAAACTTCACATCTTAACTTGACATGTAAAATCATATTATAAAACAAAACTTTTCATTTTTTAGTGTTTTTATTTCATTTGCCTTCTTATTTTTTGGTAGACAACAAGCAGAAAAGACTGGAGAGATTGAGCATGCACAAGCTAAGACCTCATCAGAGGTCAAAGCAGTTAAAACATCCCTATTAGGCTATGTTCTCACTTTCTATGACCATTATTGGTTGCCAGTAAACAGATTGATTCCAATTATGGTGCCCATTTATGTGTTGATGTTTGATTGTCCTGCAATAGCATTTATTATGTGTTGATATTTGAGATTAATGTATTTTTAGATTGTGTGAAAAATATATTGGTTTGCCATAATTATGAATGAATTTACTATTGCTTTTCATTTAAAAAAAATTGATTTCACTGTATGTTAAGAGATGCCAAAATGTTTGTGTTGATTGTCTACAGTAATTTTCTATTTCATATATACCCCTAAAGGTTTCATGAACTTGCAAGTAGTAAAAGATTCTTGCTTACATATTATAAATATTCACTACCTTGCCAGTTTTAACGAGTTAATGCCATATATCTCACTGTTATTTTAATTTCTATTCTTTTAAAATTACCCAATGAATTGAGAATAGACGCTTTTATGTCAATGTACAGGTAAAAATTCCTAAGGAGGTACTTTCCTTTTCATGTGAGAAAAACTACATGAGAAGAACTATATAAGCATGTGTGTGGTTTTTGCTTTGAAAACGTACTGGTTTGAATGGCTACCATTAACCTGATACACAAGGGCATAAATTAAAGAAACATTAAAGAATTAAAAATCAGGTCATCAAGAAAAATCATGTCATAAAGGAATAAAGTTAGGGCATCAAGAAAAATCCAATTGTGGACCCGAACTTCACTTTCAAAAATTAATAATGTTGCCAAAAGTGATAGGGTTTAAGAATATGAGCACTTACAATACTCAGGGGCTTCCTCCCCCTCATGGCTTCTCTCCCAATTTACTACCATCTATTCTTCAAGCTTGTCGGTCACCGCAATTTCGTTCTTTGACTATAGCCTTGAGCTCTCCCTTGCTAAATTGAAGACAAACCCTAGATTTGCTTGCCCTTTCTCTCCTCTTCTCTCGGGAACAAAGACAGAGGTTAGAGATATTAAAAAGGGCTTTGGTGGCAATGTTGGTGTGCTGACATGGGGTAGGGTTCCACACGTGGCACACTTAAAATGACGTGGCATCACCAGCTGCGCAGATGATGTGGCAGATAAGCGCTGACATCGACTTTCTGGCGTCCACGTCGGATGAAACAAGCCAGAAATTTTTGGGTGACTGACCGGTGAAACGGAATTAAAGCTAAGGCACCATTTTGATACAAATCAAAGTTTGGACCCCAAAGTGATAATTCACCATAGTTGGGTACCCTACTAAAAAATTTACTCCGCCCTATGGATCTATATAGCAAAGATAAATAGTAGTATAATAATCAATATATGGACAAGTTATTCAGAAATAATAGCATTCAATAGACGCAAAACTTATAATGACAACGTAAACAACATAAAATTGATGTTTAAAAAATTACCAGAAATAAGTACATCGATCGAGGAATTTGACAAACTTTTCACAATGGTTTTGCTTGCTAATTTTTCTTGCTACTACCAACAAACGAATCACCTGTATTTTTTTGGTTCAAGATCTGATCTTAAAATAACCAAATTCTCAAAAAAATCATACAACCATGAAGACAAGAAAAACACAAATTAAGCAAAAAAAAAGTCAAATATTCATCCAAATCTACGAAAACAGATATCATGCTTCGATTCCTTACAATTTATGGGTGTCTTACTATAAGAGCACAATGTGTGGGACTCCCTTTTAGAAGATCACCATGTTTACAAAGATCAATAGTAACCAACAGCCAAAAACAAATCCCTATAAAAGACAGAACCTCATAAATGAGATGAAGGAGTTGGTATTAAAAATTTAAGAATTTTCTACAAGTTTATGCATAGTTTGATTTTTTTGCCCACTTAAATTTTGCTAGTTTTTCACTTCATATTAAAAGAATCCTAAATATATACATATATATATAGTGAATGAATCAACTACATATACCTTTGAAGTTGTTCAAATTAGACAATTACCGACACCAACTGCATCAATCAACAACAAATAACCTCATTTCATTGTCATTCTATGTATTTTCAATGGAAAGGAATAAAGCTAACATGTTTAAATACACACACACACACACACACACACACACACACACACACACACACACATGCACACAGAATCACAGACAGAGAGTAGTAATCAAAATTATAAAATTCTTTTCATATCTCATAAAAAAAACATACAGTAATAATCTAATGTATTTAATACCTGAACTCTATAAAAGAAACATATTAATACCTGAACTCTATAAACGAAACATATTAAAATTATATAGTTCTCATATTTTTTAAAAAAACATATATATATATATATATATATGATAAATGACAATCTAACATATTTAAAACATGTTATCCAACTCAAAATTACATATCTCATAGATACACACACACATATAAACTCACAATTAACAATGCTTCTTATCTATCACTACTCACTAAGAAAATAAGTAGAGTTTATAAGGTTTAAGCAAACAACATTCAAGAAATATGTACAAGAAATCAAGCACTTTATGTAAATTTTATACAAATGATATTAAAAACATAAATCGAAAAAAAGGAAAATCTAATAACTCCCAAACAAGGTTATATTAAAAACAAATGAGACAATCCATGAAGATAATAGCCAATTATCAAACTCGGATATATAATCTTCTACTTTGCAGTAACTACGAAATCAAAATCACATAAGGATAATATCCATATATATATATAAAGCCAAAACTTAGATATATTCTTATAATGTCATTGTTATCACACAATACATCGCGTCATTGCTCATACCTTATTTAAGTTCCATCCAACTTCAAAATCATGCAATTGTTTATTATTAGTTCTTTGCAAGTTTGATAATAACAAAGAAGGGCTTTTATAATCATAGGCAACATAACATAAATATTTCATTATGTTTGATAATAACAAAGTTTACCATGCTTTTCATCAAACAAGGATAGAAACAAAACCAATTCATCAATTCATGCTCACTGTTATGCTTTTAATCAAACTAAGAATGGAAACCAAATCAATTATAAAAATCATACTACCAACCAAGTACTAAAATCAAGTTCATTAAGAAGTTTAAATGATGGTTAAATACCACCACAAACTAAGGATAGAACCGAAACCAATCCATTTGTTTGGTTTTTAATTTTTCATCAAATATCAAACTCATACATGAAGAAGCTTAACTGATCATTAGTACTCCTATCAAACTAAGCATAGAAACAAAACTATCTTATTTCTTTGCTTTTTAACATAAACAAAAAATCCATTTGTTTATCTTTCATCAATCATCAAACTTATACTTCATGTCAAGTACTCAAACCAAAATCAAGAAAAAAAATCCAACTTACCACTAATATTACCCATATGAATGTAGAAAGACATATAATGGGATGGTCGCTATCGAAGAACAACTGCCGCAGCCTCTCACTCAGTCGAATAGCTCGAGGAAATTTCCATATCGAGGATGTATGTTATTACCTATTAGATTGAATGACGTTATTATCCAAGTAATTAACTAATCAAAATCACACAATAAAATGCAAAATACATAATAATGATGATGATGAAAAATCAACAAAAATAACTAAAGACTCATTAGAAAACTTCAGCCATTCAATGAAAAATTAGATCCAAAATACACTCACTAAGTGATCAAATTAATATGATAAAATTAAAAAAAAAATCCTAAAACTAAACTAGAGCTAAAAATCAAGAAATCAGAGCCAATTATCAAACCCAAAGCACATTATTCTACCTTCCAATAACCAATTAAACAAAATCACATAAAACAATTCTAAAAAAACCCTAAAACTAAGAAAAAAATTAGTAAAAACAACTCAAATCTCACTTAAAACTCCAAACGCAAAACCAGGATTGAACCCCAAGAAACGAGACACTGGACGAAGATCAACACAAGAAAATCAAATCCAAAATCATCCAAGCAGCTAAAAAAAAAAAATCAAAGTAGCCCGCTTCTCGAAGAAGTTCACCTAGCTTTAATGGAGGACGAGGAGTTAGGCGATGTCAGCTTCTCGGAGAAGTTCAGGAGAAGATGATGGGGGGAGAGAGAGAGAGGGAGGTTAAAAAGATGATGACGAGCAATGCTGGAGCTGGTTCTTAAGTTGGGCTACTAGGTCCATCTCTACTGCAACCTCCTTTTATTTAAACCTTAAAAAATAACAATAATAAAACAAATCTTTAGTTGTATGCTAGTGCTTAAATTGGCAATTCAACTCAAATGTAAATAAATAAATAAATAAAATAATAAATTCATTCAGCCATAATAGCATGTCACTTTCATCTCACTTACAAATAATATAAAATAAAAGAAGTTTGAAGAATAGAATAACATTTTATTATATTAAATATAAGTTTTAAAAAAAAAGATTAATCAAACTTTTCAGAGCAAAAATAAGGTGCAAAATATTAGCTTCTAAAATAAAATAAAAGAAGTTTGAAGAACAGAATAACATTTTATTATATTAAATATAAGCTTTTAAAAAAAGATTAATCAAACTTTTCTGAGCAAAAATAAGGTGCAAAATATAAGCTTTTAAAATAAGGATTAAAACAACTTTTATTTATAAAGTTGTTTTAATCATTTAAGTATTCCAAAACATATAACAAAAAAATAGTAAATTAGAATTATTAACCTAAAATCCAAACTATAGCTTTTTTTTTTTTTTTCAAAAATATGCTTTTGCAATGTTTATAAACTATAAAAAGAAATTGGGTAAATCCAAAATATAGTTTCTCTGGAAAATGGAGAAAATTCTACATAACTTTTTTTGAAAATAATATATATAATTTTGGAGTTGGACATTATATAGTTATCCATGAGTCACACATTGAATGAGAAATATAGAGAACTATGTTATTCCAAATTATAAATGCTTCTCATCTCTTCATTGTTGTAGTACTTCATGGAATACAAAGCTCCATTAATTCATATCTACTAATATAATTCCATTGTTGATAATACTAAAAAGGCAAGAGTACTTGAAAATCTTGAACTGTTTGGTGTTTTGAAGACCTACTAAGACAGTTAGGGGTGACAAACTACCTATCAAAAGTCCTTTCCATGACTAATGAGGAGACCTAGTGCTTTGATTTGTGTGTTTGGAGTGACAACACAAAATCTCGAACCATGTGCAACGTAGAAGAGAAGAGTTGAAAGTTGGTGGAAGCATTAAGGTGCAGCAGAGTAATTGTCTCAAGACAAGAGTACTTGCCTTATCATCGCCCTGTTGTTCTCAAAAGGTGTAGAGTGGTGTGACAGCTAGAGTCATCTTTAACCTGTTAGATGTGACTACACCAACACTTGGTATGCATGCCTGGAAGCTGAGAGCTTAGGACTGTTGGTTGAAGCATGGAAGCTAGTAGTGTCATGTGGCATGACAGTGTTTTGATTGCCTACTAGCAGAGTTATGCTATAGACTTCATGGCCTACACTATTGGAACTTGCCTTTAAGTAGAGGCAAGATTGCACTATAGACTTCATTTTGACCAGGATCAACCCACTTGGAGAGTCAGCTAACATGCCACCCAGATGGCAATGAGGATC
Source organism: Dioscorea cayenensis subsp. rotundata (assembly GCF_009730915.1). Taxonomy (NCBI): domain Eukaryota; kingdom Viridiplantae; phylum Streptophyta; class Magnoliopsida; order Dioscoreales; family Dioscoreaceae; genus Dioscorea; species Dioscorea cayenensis. Next base: position 15,155,396 of record NC_052478.1, read on the forward strand.
ACCTCCTTTAAGGTACGATAGACTAAGAGTGGAGAGTTATCTCCTAGAGGAACAATTGAGGGAGGAAGAAGAAACTCGAACTGCTGCTGTTGTTGCTGCTATTGCAGATGATCAAGGAAAAGTTTTGAAAGTGTCCTAAGAAAACTCGAGCATAACACTAACAAACCAACTCAATCGAACATGTCAGGCAGGAGCAATTTCTAACTCATGTATTATTGCCGCAAACACCCCTAGTGGTGAGTATGAGACCTAAAGACTTCAGCACAATCATTGCATCTGAGTTGTAAGATATCTACATGGAATGGTACCACATAGAACTATGGCACATACCACGACTACACAGATGGTGCGAAGTAATCGGAGACATGGCGACAGACTATGATGATGCTCATGCGGTTCTTTAATATGGTGTGTTAGTTTGAATTTAAGTCTTATTTCGTAAGCAGTTATCTTGTTCGGACTAAAGCCGTTATTGTCTGGTAGTTTTGTATGCTTGCCCTTTGTGTGTGCTTTGTTGTTGGTGATACTATAGAATTTTGTTGGTGATATTATAGAATTCCGTTGGTGATAGTATCAAATTCCGTTGGTGATATTATAGAATTCCGTTGGTGATAATAAAAATTCCGTTAGTGATAGTATCGAATTATGTTTATGATAATACAAAATTTCATTGGTGATAATATAAAATTACGTTAGTGATAGTATCGAATAACGTTGGTGATAATAAAAATTCTATTGGTGATAATATAGAATTCTGTTGGTGTTAATACAAAATTCCATTGGTGGTAGTATCAAATTCTGTTGGTGATAATATAATATTCCGTTGGTGATAGTATTAAATTCCATTAGTGATAATATTGAATTCTGTTACTGATAATAAAAATTTTGTTGGTAACAATATAGAATTATGCTAGTGATAATACAAAATTCTGTTGGTGATAGTACAAAATTCCGTTGGTGATAGTATCGAATTCCATTGGTGATAATATAAAATTCCAATGGTGATACTACAAAATTTCATTGATGATAATACCAAATTCCTTTGGTGATAATACAAAATTCTGTTGGTGATAATATAGAATTATGTCTGTGATATTACAAAATTTCATTGGTGATAATAAAATTCCGTTGGTGATATTAAAATTCCACTGATGATAGTATAAAATTCTGATAGTGATAGTACAAAATTCCGTCGGTGATAATACAAAATTCATTGGTGATAGTATCGAATTCCGTTAGTGATATCCTATAATTCTATGTATGATATTCCCAAAATTCGTTATTGATAATAAAAAAATTCAGTTGGCAATAATACCAAGTTCTGTCGGTGATAATCCAAAATTCCGTTGGTGATACTCAAAAATTCATCTCTATGTTTTTCCAATGGAATTTCTGACTAAAACTATCACCAACAAAGTATTCCATTGGTGATAATATGAATTTCCGTCACTAATATGTTCTAAGGTACCAAATCTTTTCCATTGGAATTCCGTCACAAAATCCATTGGTGATATTGACTCTCACCAACTGAAAAATTCCATCTCTAATGCCCATGTTCTCTTGCAGTGTATGTATCATAATGCAATCTTTTTCTTTAATACAAACTCTAATATAATATTTTATCACAATGAATTGGCCAATGCTTATTTAGGTCTTACACGCACATAAACAAACATGCATAAACTTATATAATTATTATTCTCTAATTTAATGTATACACTTCAAATAGAAGACAAAATAAACACTCAAGTTTTGTTTTGAATCAACACTCAAGTTTCATTACTAAAGTAATAAAAATTTTAATATAGCTAGGTGAACCAAGTTCCATATTAAACATGATTTTCATATTTTCAAAACAGCTTTGGTGATATGTTCTTTTTACAGCCTCTTTTTATTTATTTTTTATTTTTTTATGACAAAGGCAACAAGCACCTACCCATAAGGGGGTGGCCAAATATTCGATGTCACTATGTTTGTTTCCACTACCATTCTTATTATTTTTGGCAAATATATATATATATATATATAGTAGCAAAATTATCACAATATAATCTTAATGGCTTAGATGCAAAATCTATAATTCTAAGTCTGATAAGCTATATGTGTACATCATTTGATATTCTTTCGTACACTTATTCGACGTGTATTAGAGTATTCTTTCCAAAAATGATTCTTAACATGGTGAAAATCATAAATTTTAGGTACCAGGCAGTGCTTAAGGAGGGAGAGAGAGAGAGAGAGAGAGAGAGAGAGAGAGAGAGAAAAGAAGCAATTCAAAGCTAAACGAAAAAGATGGAGCTCTCTTGACACCAATAGTTAGAGAGCAGGCTAAACAAAACACCTTACGGCACCTTACAGTTGCACTTACTGACGTAAGCCTCAGCTAGAGAACGTTGTGGGCATGCTTATGCCCGTAAGCGGAGCATAAGGATCAAACAAAGAGACTTATAGACAAGACTTACACCTTTAAGCCAAACCGTAAGGGCTATCTAGAAGAGCTTACATGGAGCCACATATGCAAGAAAGGGGGTCGAAACTATCATTAATAGAAGATTATGGTCCAGCATTTACAGCCATAAGCTGGACCATAACATCAAGACAGAAGACCTTACAAGCGAGACTTATAGCCATAAGTCTACCTATAAGGCATGTGCCCATCATCTTCAGCTCCTTAAGGCCTTATTCTTACACCCGTAAAGTGCCAGTAAATGGCCAGGTATAAAAAATTATAACAAGGGTTTTGAAGACATCTTTTGACAGCCAAGCTTAGGGAAAAAAGGAAGTGCTTCTCTAGATTTCTTAGGGCAATTCATTGAGGAAAGGAGACTTACCCACCTTTGAGAAACACCATTAAAGCCATTGAGACCTTGGTGGCACTTGTCAAAAGAAAGGGGGAAGTTCATCAGCAATCTCAAGGGGAAAATATTTAGAAAATGGAGTTTTATGCTTTCAATTATGTCTATTGTCTCTTGTGAATTGTTTGCTTGTTCTCCTTTGATGGAGAACTTAATCGTAGGTGTTTGGGCATAGATGAACTCTAGGGTTTATGATTTTATTAACTTTGGTTATGGATTTTTCATGCTTTTACATTGATTATTAATTGCATCCTTTCTTATTGAATTCAATTGTGTGTGTCAATTGTTTTAAATTCAATTGAGGCGAGAGCCCTAGATTCATGTTGCATGTGCTTGTGTGATGAGTCAAGAGACCCACCTAGCATAGGCAAGCCGTGATTGAAAGGGATTGTGAGTACGCCTAGAGATATGGTACTTTAGAGTCAAGCGTTCTCCTCCCATAATCCTTCTGAGTGAATTGCCGAATAATTCCGTCCGCATTGCAATTGTATGGAGTATTTTCCAAGAGAGATCTCGATTCTACTTTGTATTGAATTAGGAGCAATTTCTCAAGAGAAAAATTGTTTATATTTTGAATGCTTGCCTATTCTTGTTAAGAGTTCATATCGTGCACTACAGATGTAGGGTTGTTTGCATCAGGACCGTATACAACATGCACTACTCACCTTGAGGAAACTGATAATATAATATAGGAACTCACTTAGTTCAATTTAGATTACTAGACTTATACAACCATTGTCCTGGACCTAACAACCCCTAAAAGGAATCTATACCCAAACACACAATTCCTATTCTTGTTTAGCCGTATTTTCTTTAGCACTTTTGACTCTTGTTTCTTTTTAGTTTGTTCTCATGTCACACTATTTGGATTAGGCTAATTCTTATATTAGAACTAGTACTAGTAGTCTCTATTTTTCCTGTGGATTGATACCCTGCTACTCAACACACTTTATTACTGGACTTGCATCTTAGGTGACTCAAGATTTCATTCATATCAAAGCCCTGATATGAAATTCTTCAACCAAAAACCTTGAAAACTAGCCTTAAAACATGAAACAAACTTCCAACTGGCATAATCTTCTGGCATAATCTTCTATTATAAATAAGTAGTTCTTCATACCTTGGAGATACCTCATCACTTTCTTTACAACTTTCAAATTGATAAAAACTTGGATTAGTTTGATATCTACCTAGCATCCACTACAATAAATTTGTCATTTATTGGCATATGCAATAATATCATAAAATAATATATTTTCATCACTAAAAAAATTATGTGACATTTTTTAGCCATCGCACTACAAGAAATTACAATTTACAAATCACTTTTCTATTTATAATCCATTGCTAATTCAGTTTAGAAACAAACTAGAAAAGGAATTTTTCCATTTTTGAAAAACTCATTTCTACTTGATTAGCAACGGAAGTGGAGGTCCGTTTCTAAATTTAGAAGTGGATTTTAATTCCGTTGCTAAAATTAGAAATGGATACAAATCCATTACAAATCTGTATTAGAGTTTAAAATTGAATTTACAACAAAATTATATCCGTTTCATAATAATTCCATCCCAAATCTCTAGTACTAAATGATTTTATTTCATTACTTATAACATCCATTTAAAATAATAATAAATGACAATTTTTGATGAATAATAATTTCATTAATCCATACAAAAGATATTTTTAATAAAAAATATTGTAGATATTCGTTTCTCATCAGGGTTGGCCCAAAACCACAACGCAGGTCAATTATGGTTTGCGTTTTTTTAAAGAAAAACTTTATTAAAACTCACTTGCCTCACAAGGGTTTTGAACCCTAGACCTCCAAAACCTCCAACAAAACCATTAATCAACTCCCTTGGCACTATCTTATGATAATCTAATGTGAAATAATATATATATATATATTGGTTGTTCTCACTCAAACAGTATCTCCCAATTCATTAAAAACATCAATTTAGATATGAAGTTTAACAACCTTGAGTGGTGGTAAGATAATGAAAACTTGTACTATATTTTTAAATTAGTTATAAAAAAAATATTTTGCATGTCATGTTCATATAATACTATAATAGAGTGTTATCATATATTTAATACCAAGTGGAAACACACTAGACATAGCAAGTTCCCAATTATTACTGTAATACCTAACCCTAATATGTTTAATTTGTGTAAATTTAGGTGTATGATTGTGTGGAATGAAAAGTGGGAGGTCATAGATCCAAAAGACATTGGTAATTTTTAGAATTCTTGAAGGGTAAAATCATAATCTGCAAATTAAGGTAATAGTTGAAGAGGGGGGTTTTAACTAGGTAAGAGGGTGTTATTATTTTAATTTATGTAAAATTTCTCAATTAGTCTTTGTGTTTAAAATTATTAAAAATTCATAATTGGTAGATTTTAGGAGTTTATGGGGATGTTATTGTAATATTAGCATTGAGTGCTCTTTAAAAATACCAAGTTTTCTCTCGTCAAAATTCTCCTTTTAATTTCATCTTTGATTGAACCTTGTCGCTCATGTCTTCTCCTTCTTCCGAGCACCTCTTCTTCTCTATTTAGAATGTTTTTTTTAGTTTGATTGTTCGTTTGGAAAATGTGCCATCATTGACTTTGTAAACCAATGTTGTGTTTATCTGGATGAGTATAGTTGGCCAATTTATGAGTTTTCATGCTTTGCTAATGTGAAGCATAATTTATTTATTTATTTATTTCCTTTTTCTCAATTCTTCTTTGGCTGTCTAGTAGAATATGTTGCTCATGCATGTTTGTTGTATAGATCCAACCGTAGCCATTTCATTTCTTATGTTTTTAGATATTTAAAACCATGATTTATATATATTTAATTATACTCTAGGAATAGGTTAGCTAGATTTACTTATGTTAATTTAGCTAAATGTCTACTCACTCTTTTATGCCAAAGCACATAGTCTTCAAAATAGGATATCATTTCGGTTAATAGATCTTTTTTAGAGAAGTTTAACTAGAGATAGAAAAGTGGGGTTTTGGTTGTCGTCTTTAACATATCTAAGTTTGAGTCAACTCCGATAGTTAGTGTAATTTTCATGCATTACATATAAGATTAGCTATGTTTATTTGTCATGCGTACACACATCCTCTATTAAATTTATTCTAATTTAAAATCTTATAGTCAGTGAAACCTCGGTCAAGGGCAAAGAGCTCATGGAGGAGTAATCATGCTTGAGTTCTTAGACTTAAGCATTGTGAGTGGATACTTTCCCTGATAGTGTCTTAAAATGATTTTGTATTATGTATGCAATGAACTTTGTTTATAATCCTAGCTTTTTTTTTGTTATGTTGTTACCGACAATCTATGATATTTAATCATTAGTTTTATAGTATCTATTTAAAATGTGATTTTCATTTGCCTTTCCAATACGGTTTGAAAATATTTCATGAAATAAGAGATAAATGTTTTAGGACATGCTGGAAAGTGAAATTATATGCATTTGTTTATTTCAGTCACCTTGTTATATATATATATATATATATATATCTGTGTGTGTGTGTGTAAATGGTATTTTTAGATATCGGTGATCATGAATTTGTGACTTGACTACTGCAGTAGTGGTCTCCACAGTCCATCATAGTGAGAGGCAGCATGGTTTACTGGTTAATATACAACAAACATACAGGAGATGCGGTGAGAACCTGAATTGGCAGTAAGTGGGAACCCCCATTGATTTTGAGTCATCGTGTCTTACCACACTAGTGAACTCAAAAGACTAAAGTCAAGGTGGATCCATAGTGAAGTCATTTTAGAAATATGTATTTTGTAATGCAATATTTGAAAATGCTAAATTTTTACTAAATTCATGTGAAGCAGCATTCACCACTCACTGCGTAACTATGTTACTCATTTACTCTACTTCTCATTTTTCTTCAGGTAGTGATCATTAGTGTTCTGGCGCTATTGGATTATGTTGGGCTTCTACACTTTCCTGAGTTGTTGTTAGGTCAAATTACATTCTCATGTTCAAACATGTTAATTAGGTGGATCCATTAATATGTAATAAATGCTTACTATTTATCAATTCTTGTATTGTTTTAAAAATTTCCCAAATGCTACACTTATTGATGTTACATTATTCTAAAGTTGCATTTTAAGGGAGTTTTGCATATGTATTTAATTGTGACGAAAGTTACAAATGTTTTTACCTTATGATGTTCCAAGGTAAGGTGAGTGTTCATGTCACCTATTTCGGGATATCGTGGTGATTACCATATGCTCGTTTGCAGGCCAAGCTGTGACAAATACCACGAAATATTTAAATGCAAGTTTGCATAGATGATTTGAAGCATGTTTACGTTCAAATACAAAAAAACAAAGATAAAAACATTAACATTAATGGCTTCTTCCTCACCGACAACATGATAAGCATAAGAATAATAACTAGCCCCCGAGAGTTCAAGCTAGAAGTGAAAGCCTGGATAGACTTTAATGAAGATGAATAAGTAGCAAGTCTAATTCAAATACAAAGAGAACTACTTAGGCTCTTTGGTAAGTGTTTTGTTATACATATCTCATTGATTATCTTTTACACTTAACTAGTCTTTGATAATGTTTTTATGGATAATTTGGTACTTAGTGTGCTCCTTTTATACTCATAGGTCATGATAAATCAAACTGGAGCTGAAGGAATGAAATTGGGAGCAAAACAGGGTCAAAATAATCAAACAAAGAACTACATAGGCAAGGTACCTGCTTGTGTACCTTTTAGAGCATCAGCAAGTTAAGTATGCAGAGAAATACATGGACCATGCATATGGCCATGTACATGACCGTGCACTCCTCAGCCCAAAGTTCTATCGAGAAGAATACAATTGTGTATATGTGACAAGGTCCCCTTGCGTATATCCCGCAAGTGCACGGGTTTGTCGAAGTAATAATCCCGGGTGAGCGGGGTCGAATCCACAGGGAGTAGGGAGTAAAGACACTTAATTCGATTCTTAGCTATGTGGAGTATCAACAATGATAAGTGTGATAATGATTCAATTCTCAACAATTAAAAGCAACAAGTAAGAGAGCAAAAGCAAGGAGGAGGTAAGGCAATCGATAAAGATGGCGTACTCGGATGATGCTTCACCAAGGAAAATCGCTTCAAGTGCAAGAACTCTCTATTATGCTTCCTAATCAATGCAATGGTGAGTGGTGGAAATCCTTACATACATAGTCCCAAATCTAAGGTCAACTATGCCTAACTCTATTCATGTCCCGGAGGAGAGATTAAATAACCTCTCAACCTCACACTCGAATAAAGTTGCAATGAGCTCTAGAGATTCCAAGTGATAAATCGCTTCCTAATTATAGACCTAACCCTTTGGTCCAGGCGGAAGGTCCCTAGCCACAATTAAGCCCTAGATACTGAGATCCCCTCAACGCTTCACTCCATTGCACGCGCAACTAGGCCCTAGCGGAGGTTCATCCCTCAGACCATTCACTCTATTATGGCCGCAAAGAACTCGAGGAACGGAGGTAGAATCTATCACGTCGGAGGGGAAAGGGGACGCTCCTGTACCTCTCGACTCACCCTCTCAA